>NW_027440189.1:0-227147 GCF_031893055.1 Leptodactylus fuscus
TAGTATGTGTATGTGTGTATATGTCAGTAGTCTGTGTATGAGTTTGTGTGTACGTCAGTAGTCTGTGTATGTGTGTGTGTACGTCAGTAGTCTGTGTATGTGTGTGTATGTCAGTAGTCTGTGTATGTGTGTGTGTACGTCAGTAGTCTGTGTATGTGTGTGTAAGTCATTAGTCTGTATATGTGTGTGTATGTCAGTAGTCTGTGTATGTGTGTGTACGTCAGTAGTCTGTGTATGTGTGTGTACGTCAGTAGTCTGTGTATGTGTCTGTGTACGTCAGTAGTCTGTGTATGTGTGTATACGTCAGTAGTCTGTGTATGTGTGTGTGTGTACGTCAGTAGTCTGAGTATGTGTGTGTACGTCAGTATTCTGTGTATGTGTGTGTACGTCATTAGTCTGTGTATGTGTGTGTGTACGTCAGTAGTCTGTGTATGTGTGTGTGTGTACGTCAGTAGTCTGTGCATTTGTGTGTACGTCAGTAGTCTGTGTATGTGTGTGTACGTCAGTAGTCTGTGTATGTGTGAGTACGTCATTAGTCTGTGTATGTGTGTGTACGTCAGTAGTCTGAGTATGTGTGTGTACGTCAGTAGTATGTGTATGTGTGTATACGTCAGTAGTCTGTGTATGTGTGTGTGTGCGTCAGTAGTCTGTGTATGTGTGTGTGTACGTCAGTAGTCTGTGTATGTGTGTAAACGTCAGTAGTCTGTGTATGTGGGTGTGTTCGTCAGTAGTCTGTGTATGTGTGTGTGTAGGTCAGTAGTATGTGTATGTGTGTATACGTCAGTAGTCTGTGTACGTGTGTGTCTACGTCAGTAGTCTGTGTATGTGTGTGTGTTCGTCAGTAGTCTGTGTATGTGTGTAAGTCAGTAGTCTGTGTATGTGTGTAAGTCAGTAGTCTGTGTATGTGTGTATGTACGTCAGTAGTCTATATATGTGTGTGTGTACGTCAGTAGTCTGTGTATGTGTGTGTGTACGTCAGTAGTCTGTGTATGTGTGTGTGTACGTCAGTAGTCTGTGTTTGTGTGTGTAAGTCATTAGTTTGTCTATGTGTGTGTACGTCAGTAGTCTGTGTATGTGTGTGTACGTCAGTAGTCTGTGTATGTGTGTATACGTCAGTAGTCTGTGTATGTGTGTACATCAGTAATCTGTGTATGTGGGTGTGTACGTCAGTAGTCTGTGTATGTGTGTGTGTATGTCAGTAGTCTGTGTATGTGTGTACGTCAGTAGTCTGTGTATGTGTGTGTACGTCAGTAGTCTGAGTATGTGTGCGTACGTCAGTAGTCTGTGTATGTGTGTGTACGTCAGTAGTCTGTATATGTTTGTGTGTACGTCAGTAGTCTGTGTATGTGTGTGTTCGTCAGTAGTATGTGTATGTGTGTGTACGTCAGAAGTCTGTGTATGTGTGTGTGTACGTCAGTAGTCTGTGTGTGTGTGTGTACGTCAGTAGTCTGTGTATGTGTTTATATGTCAGTAGTCTGTGTATGAGTTTGTATGTACGTCAGTAGTCTGTGTATGTGTGTGTGTACGTCAGTAGTCTGTGTGTGTGTACGTCAGTAGTCTGTGTATGTGCGTTTACGTCAGTAGTCTCTGTTTGCGTGTGTGTACGTCAGTAGTATGTGTATGTGTGTATATGTCAGTAGTCTGTGTATGAGTTTGTGTGTACGTCAGTAGTCTGTGTATGTGTGTGTGTACGTCAGTAGTCTGTGTATGAGTTTGTGTATACGTCAGTAGTCTGTGTATGTAGGTGTGTACGTCAGTTGTCTGTGTATGTGTGTGTGTACGTCAGTAGTCTGTGCATGTGTGTGTGTACGTCAGTAGGCTGTGTATGTGTGTGTGTATGTCAGTAGTCTGTGTATGTGTGTGTGTACGTCAGTAGTCTGTGTATGTGTGTGTATGTCAGTAGTCTGTGTATGTGTGTGTGTACGTCAGTAGTCTGTGTATGTGTGTGTAAGTCATTAGTCTGTATATGTGTGTGTACGTCAGTAGTCTGTGTATGTGTGTGTACGTCAATAGTCTGTGTATGTGTGTGTACGTCAGTAGTCTGTGTATGTGTGTGTGTACGTCAGTAGTCTGTGTATGTGTGTATACGTCAGTAGTCTGTGTATGTGTGTGTGTGTACGTCAGTAGTCTGAGTATGTGTGTGTACGTCAGTATTCTGTGTATGTGTGTGTACGTCATTAGTCTGTGTATGTGTGTGTGTACGTCAGTAGTCTGTGTATGTGTGTGTGTGTACGTCAGTAGTCTGTGCATTTGTGTGTACGTCAGTAGTCTGTGTATGTGTGTGTACGTCAGTAGTCTGTGTATGTGTGAGTACGTCATTAGTCTGTGTATGTGTGTGTACGTCAGTAGTCTGAGTATGTGTGTGTACGTCAGTAGTATGTGTATGTGTGTATACGTCAGTAGTCTGTGTATGTGTGTGTGTGCGTCAGTAGTCTGTGTATGTGTGTGTGTACGTCAGTAGTCTGTGTATGTGTGTATACGTCAGTAGTCTGTGTATGTGTGTGTGTGCGTCAGTAGTCTGTGTATGTGTGTGTGTACGTCAGTAGTCTGTGTATGTGTGTAAACGTCAGTAGTCTGTGTATGTGGGTGTGTTCGTCAGTAGTCTGTGTATGTGTGTGTGTAGGTCAGTAGGATGTGTATGTGTGTATACGTCAGTAGTCTGTGTATGTGTGTGTCTACGTCAGTAGTCTGTGTATGTATGTGTGTGTACGTCAGTAGTCTGTGTATGTGTGTGTGTTCGTCAGTAGTCTGTGTATGTGTGTAAGTCAGTAGTCTGTGTATGTGTGTATGTACGTCAGTAGTCTATATATGTGTGTGTGTGTACGTCAGTAGTCTGTGTATGTGTGTACATCAGTAATCTGTGTATGTGGGTGTGTACGTCAGTAGTCTGTGTATGTGTGTGTGTATGTCAGTAGTCTGTGTATGTGTGTACGTCAGTAGTCTGTGTATGTGTGTGTACGTCAGTAGTCTGAGTATGTGTGTGTACGTCAGTAGTCTGTGTATGTGTGTGTACGTCAGTAGTCTGTATATGTTTGTGTGTACGTCAGTAGTCTGTGTATGTGTGTGTTCGTCAGTAGTATGTGTATGTGTGTGTACGTCAGAAGTCTGTGTATGTGTGTGTGTACGTCAGTAGTCTGTGTGTGTTTGTGTACGTCAGTAGTCTGTGTATGTGTGTATATGTCAGTAGTCTGTTTATGAGTTTGTGTGTACGTCAGTAGTCTGTGTATGTGTGTGTGTACGTCAGTAGTCTGTGTGTGTGTACGTCAGTAGTCTGTGTATGTGCGTTTACGTCAGTAGTCTCTGTTTGCGTGTGTGTACGTCAGTAGTATGTGTATGTGTGTATATGTCAGTAGTCTGTGTATGAGTTTGTGTGTACGTCAGTAGTCTGTGTATGTGTGTGTGTACGTCAGTAGTCTGTGTATGTGTGTGTAAGTCATTAGTCTGTATATGTGTGTGTACGTCAGTAGTCTGTGTATGTGTATGTCAGTAGTCTGTGTATCTGTGTGTGTAAGTCAGTAGTCTGTGTATGTGTGTGTACGTCAGTAGTCTGTGTATGAGTGTCTGTACGTCAGTAGTCTGTGTATGTGTGTGTACGTCAGTAGTCTGTGTATGTGTGTCTGTACGTCAGTAGTCTGTGTATGTGTGTGTACGTCAGTAGTCTGTGTATGTGTGTGTACGTCAGTAGTCTGAGTATATGTATGTACGTCAGTAGTCTGTGTATGTGTGTGTACGTCGGTAGTCTGTGTATGTGTGTATACGTCAGTAGTCTGTGTATGTGTGTGTGTCAGTTAGTAGTCTGTGTATGTGTGTGTACGTCAGTAGTCTGTGTATGTGTGTGTCAGTCATTAGTGTGTGTATGTGTGTTAACGTCAGTAGTCTGTGTATGAGTGTGTCAGTCAGTAGTCCGTGTATGTGTGTGTCAGTCAGTAGTATGTGTATGTGTGTGTACGTCAGTAGTCTGTGTATGTGTGTGTATGTCAGTAGTCTGTGTATGTGTGTGTCAGTCAGTAGTCTGTGTATGTGTGTGTCAGTCAGTAGTCTGTGTATGTGTGTGTATACGTCAGTAGTCTGTGTATGTGTGTGTGTACGTCAGTAGTCTGTGTATGTGTGTGTGTAGGTCAGTAGTATGTGTATGTGTGTATACGTCAGTAGTCTGTGTATGTGTGTGTGTACGTCAGTAGTCTGTGTATGTATGTGTGTGTACGTCAGTAGTCTGTGTATGTGTGTGTGTTCGTCAGTAGTCTGTGTATGTGTGTAAGTCAGTAGTCTGTGTATGTGTGTATGTACGTCAGTAGTGTATATATGTGTGTGTGTACGTCAGTAGTCTGTGTATGTGTGTGTACGTCAGTAGTCTGTGTTTGTGTGTGTAAGTCATTAGTTTGTGTGTGTGTGTACGTCAGTAGTCTGTGTATGTGTGTGTGTGTACGTCAGTAGTCTGAGTATGTGTGTGTACGTCAGTAGTCTGTGTATGTGTGTGTACGTCATTAGTCTGTGTATGTGTGTGTACGTCAGTAGTCTGAGTATGTGTGTGTAAGTCAGTAGTTTGTGTATGTGTGTGTACGTCAGTAGTCTGTGTTTGTGTGTGTAAGTCATTAGTTTGTGTGTGTGTGTACGTCAGTAGTCTGTGTATGTGTGTGTGTGTACGTCAGTAGTCTGAGTATGTGTGTGTACGTCAGTAGTCTGTGTATGTGTGTGTACGTCATTAGTCTGTGTATGTGTGTGTACGTCAGTAGTCTGAGTATGTGTGTGTGTACGTCAGTAGTCTGTGTATGTGTGTGTATGTCAGTAGTCTGTGTATATGTGTGTAAGTCAGTTGTCTGTATATGTTTGTGTACACGTCAGTAGTCTGTGTATGTGTGTGTAAGTCAGTAGTTTGTGTATGTGTGTGTACGTCAGTAGTCTGTGTATCTGTGTGTGTAAGTCAGTAGTCTGTGTATGTGTGTGTACGTCAGTAGTCTGTGTATGTGTGTGTGTACGTCAGTAGTCTGTGTATGTGTGTATACGTCAGTAGTCTGTGTATGTGTGTGTGTACGTCAGTAGTCTGTGTATGTGTGTGTATGTCAGTAGTCTGTGTATGTGTGTGTACGTCAGTTGTCTGTGTATGTGTGTATGTACGTCAGTAGTCTGTGTATGTGTGTATACGTCAGTAGTCTGTGTATGTGTGTACATCAGTAATCTGTGTATGTTGGTGTGTACGTCAGTTGTCTGTGTATGTGTGTGTGTATGTCAGTAGTCTGTGTATGTGTGTGTACGTCAATAGTCTGTGTATGTGTGTGTACGTCAGTATTTTGTGTATGTTTGTGTACGTCAGTAGTCTGTGTATGTGTGTGTGTACGTCAGTAGTCTGTGTATGTGTGTGTACGTCAGTAGTCTGAGTATGTGTGTGAACGTCAGTAGTCTGTGTATGTGTGTGTACGTCAGTAGTCTGTGTATGTTTGTGTGTACGTCAGTAGTCTGTGTATGTGTGTGTATGTGTACGTCAGTAGTCTGTGTATGTGTGTGTATGTCAGTAGTCTGTGTATGTGTGTGTGTACGTCAGTAGTCTGTGTATGTGTGTGTATGTCAGTAGTCTGTGTATGTGTGTGTACATCAGTAGTCTGTGTATATGTGTGTAAGTCAGTTGTCTGTATATGTGTGTGTATAAGTCAGTTGTCTGTATATGTGTGTTTGTACGTTAGTAGTCTGTGTATCTGTGTGTACGTCAGTAGTCTGTGTATGTGTGTGTGTACGTCAGTAGTCTGTGTATGTGTGTGTATGTCAGTAGTCTGTGTATGTGTGTGTACATCAGTAGTCTGTGTATATGTGTGTAAGTCAGTTGTCTGTATATGTGTGTGTGTAAGTCAGTTGTCTGTGTGTGTGTGTGTACGTCAGTAGTCTGTGTATGTGTGTGTACGTCAGTAGTCTGTGTATGTGTGTGTACGTCAGTAGTCTGTGTATGTGTGTGTACGTCATTAGTCTGTGTATGTGTGTGTACGTCAGTAGTCTGAGTATGTGTGTGTACGTCAGTAGTATGTGTAGGTGTGTATACGTCAGTAGTCTGTGTATGTGTGTGTGTACGTCAGTAGTCTCTGTATGTGTGTGTGTACATCAGTAGTCTGAGTATGTGTGTGTACGACAGTAGTCTATGTATGTGTGTGTACGTCAGTAGTCTGTGTATCTGTGTGTGTACGTCAGTAGTCTGTGTATGTGTGTATACGTCAGTAGTCTGTGTATGTGTGTGTGTGTACGTCAGTAGTCTGTGTATGTGTGTGTATGTCAGTAGTCTGTGTATATGTGTGTAAGTCAGTTGTCTGTATATGTGTGTGTATACGTCAGTAGTCTGTGTATGTGTGTGTAAGTCATTAGTCTGTATATGTGTGTGTACGTCAGTAGTCTGTGTATGTGTGTGTACGTCAGTAGTCTGTGTATGTGTGTGTACATCAGTAGTCTGTGTATGTGTGTGTGTACGTCAGTAGTCTTTGTATGTGTGTATATGTCAGTAGTCTGTGTATGTGTGTGTGTACGTCAGTAGTCTGTGTATGTGTGTGTACGTCAGTAGTCTGTGTATGTGTGTGTACGTCATTAGTCTGTGTATGTGTGTGTACGTCAGTAGTCTGTGTATGTGTGTGTGTACGTCAGTAGTCTGTGTGTGTGTTTACGTCAGTAGTCTGTGTATGTGCGTTTACGTCAGTAGTCTGTGTTTGTGTGTGTACGTCAGTAGTATGTGTATGTGTGTATATGTCAGTAGTTTGTGTATGAGTTTGTGTGTACGTCAGTAGTCTGTGTATGTGTGTGTGTACGTCAGTAGTCTGTGTATGAGTTTGTGTATACGTTAGTAGTCTGTGTATTTGTTTGTGTACGTCAGTTGTCTGTGTATGTGTGTGTGTGTACGTCAGTAGTCTGTGCATGTGTGTGTGTACTTCAGTAGGCTGTGTATGTGTGTAAGTCAGTTGTCTGTATATGTGTGTGTGTAAGTCAGTTGTCTGTATATGTATGTGTGTGTACGTCAGTAGTCTGTGTATGTGTGCGTACGTCAATAGTCTGTGTATGTGTGTGTACGTCAGTAGTCTGTGTATGTGTGTGTAAGTAATTAGTCTGTGTATGTGTGTGTATGTCAGTAGTCTGTGTATGTGTGTGTGTACATCAGTAGTCTGTGTATGTGTGTGTACGTCAGTAGTCTGTGTATGTGTGTGTACGTCAGTAGTCTGTGTATGTGTGTATATGTCAGTAGTCTGTGTATGTGTGTGTATGTCAGTAGTCTGTGCATGTGTGTGTATGTCAGTAGTCTGTGTCTGTGTGTGTGTACATCAGTAGTCTGTGTATGTGTGTATAAGTCAGTAGTCTGTGTATGTGTGTGTATGTCAGTAGTCTGTGCATGTGTGTGTGTACGTCAATAGTCTGTGTCTGTGTGTGTACGTCAGTAGTCTGTGTATGTGTGTGTACGTCAGTAGTCTGTGTATGTGTGTGTACGTCGGTAGTCTGAGTATGTGTGTGTGTATGTCAGTAGTCTGTGTATGTGTATGTACGTCAGTAGTCTGTGTATGTGTGTGTACGTCAGTAGTCTGTGTATGTGTGTACGTCATTAGTCTGTGTATGTGTGTGTACGTCAGTAGTCTGAGTATGTGTGTGTGTATGTCAGTAGTCTGTGTATGTGTATGTACGTCAGTAGTCTGTGTATGTGTGTGTACGTCAGTAGTCTGTGTATGTGTGTACGTCATTAGTCTGTGTATGTGTGTGTACGTCAGTAGTCTGAGTATGTGTGTGTACGTCAGTAGTCTGTGTATATGTGTGTAAGTCAGTTGTCTGTATATGTGTGTGTACGTCAGTAGTCTGTGTATGTGTGTGTAAGTCATTAGTCTGTATATGTGTGTGTATGTCAGTAGTCTGTGTATGTGTGTGTTCGTCAGTAGTCTGTGTATCTGTGTGTGTAAGTCAGTAGCCTGTGTATGTGTGTGTACGTCAGTAGTCTGTGTATGTGTGTCTGTACGTCAGTAGTCTGTGTATGTGTGTGTACGTCAGTAGTCTGTGTATGTGTGTGTACGTCAGTAGTCTGAGTATATGTGTGTACGTCAGTAGTCTGTGTTTGTGTGTGTACGTCGGTAGTCTGTGTATGTGTGTGTATGTCAGTAGTCTGTGTATGTGTGTGTACGTCAGTAGTCTGTGTATGTGTGTGTACGTCAGTCGTCTGTGTATGTGTGTACGTCATTAGTCTGTGTATGTGTGTGTACGTCAGTAGTCTGAGTATGTGTGTGTACGTCAGTAGTATGTGTATGTGTGTATACGTCAGTAGTCTTTGTATGTGTGTGTGTATGTCAGTAGTCTGTGTATGTGTGTGTGTACATCAGTAGTCTGAGTATGTGTGTGTACGTCAGTAGTCTGTGTATGTGTGTGTACGTCAGTAGTCTGTGTATGTGTGTGTACGTCAGTAGTCTGTGTATGTGTGTGTACGTCAGTAGTCTGTGTATGTGTGTATACGTCAGTAGTCTGTGTATGTGTGTGTGTGTACGTCAGTAGTCTGAGTATGTGTGTGTACGTCAGTATTCTGTGTATGTGTGTGTACGTCATTAGTCTGTGTATGTGTGCGTACGTCAATAGTCTGTGTATGTGTGTGTACGTCAGTAGTCTGTGTATGTGTGTGTAAGTAATTAGTCTGTGTATGTGTGTGTATGTCAGTAGTCTGTGTATGTGCGTGTGTACATCAGTAGTCTGTGTATGTGTGTGTACGTCAGTAGTCTGTGTATGTGTGTGTACGTCAGTAGTCTGTGTATGTGTGTATATGTCAGTAGTCTGTGTATGTGTGTGTATGTCAGTAGTCTGTGCATGTGTGTGTATGTCAGTAGTCTGTGTCTGTGTGTGTGTACATCAGTAGTCTGTGTATGTGTGTATAAGTCAGTAGTCTGTGTATGTGTGTGTATGTCAGTAGTCTGTGCATGTGTGTGTGTACGTCAATAGTCTGTGTCTGTGTGTGTACGTCAGTAGTCTGTGTATGTGTGTGTACGTCAGTAGTCTGTGTATGTGTGTGTACGTCGGTAGTCTGAGTATGTGTGTGTGTATGTCAGTAGTCTGTGTATGTGTATGTACGTCAGTAGTCTGTGTATGTGTGTGTACGTCAGTAGTCTGTGTATGTGTGTACGTCATTAGTCTGTGTATGTGTGTGTACGTCAGTAGTCTGAGTATGTGTGTGTGTATGTCAGTAGTCTGTGTATGTGTATGTACGTCAGTAGTCTGTGTATGTGTGTGTACGTCAGTAGTCTGTGTATGTGTGTACGTCATTAGTCTGTGTATGTGTGTGTACGTCAGTAGTCTGAGTATGTGTGTGTACGTCAGTAGTCTGTGTATATGTGTGTAAGTCAGTTGTCTGTATATGTGTGTGTACGTCAGTAGTCTGTGTATGTGTGTGTAAGTCATTAGTCTGTATATGTGTGTGTATGTCAGTAGTCTGTGTATGTGTGTGTTCGTCAGTAGTCTGTGTATCTGTGTGTGTAAGTCAGTAGTCTGTGTATGTGTGTGTACGTCAGTAGTCTGTGTATGTGTGTCTGTACGTCAGTAGTCTGTGTATGTGTGTGTACGTCAGTAGTCTGTGTATGTGTGTGTACGTCAGTAGTCTGAGTATATGTGTGTACGCCAGTAGTCTGTGTTTGTGTGTGTACGTCGGTAGTCTGTGTATGTGTGTGTGTATGTCAGTAGTCTGTGTATGTGTGTGTACGTCAGTAGTCTGTGTATGTGTGTGTACGTCAGTCGTCTGTGTATGTGTGTACGTCATTAGTCTGTGTATGTGTGTGTACGTCAGTAGTCTGAGTATGTGTGTGTACGTCAGTAGTATGTGTATGTGTGTATACGTCAGTAGTCTTTGTATGTGTGTGTGTATGTCAGTAGTCTGTGTATGTGTGTGTGTACATCAGTAGTCTGAGTATGTGTGTGTACGTCAGTAGTCTGTGTATGTGTGTGTACGTCAGTAGTCTTTGTATGTGTGTGTACGTCAGTAGTCTGTGTATGTGTGTGTGTACGTCAGTAGTCTGTGTATGTGTGTATACGTCAGTAGTCTGTGTATGTGTGTGTGTGTACGTCAGTAGTCTGAGTATGTGTGTGTACGTCAGTATTCTGTGTATGTGTGTGTACGTCATTAGTCTGTGTATGTGTGTGTGTACGTCAGTAGTCTGTGTATGTGTGTGTGTGTACGTCAGTAGTCTGTGCATTTGTGTGTACGTCAGTAGTCTGTGTATGTGTGTGTACGTCAGTAGTCTGTGTATGTGTGAGTACGTCATTAGTCTGTGTATGTGTGTGTACGTCAGTAGTCTGAGTATGTGTGTGTACGTCAGTAGTATGTGTATGTGTGTATACGTCAGTAGTCTGTGTATGTGTGTGTGTGCGTCAGTAGTCTGTGTATGTGTGTGTGTACGTCAGTAGTCTGTGTATGTGTGTAAACGTCAGTAGTCTGTGTATGTGGGTGTGTTCGTCAGTAGTCTGTGTATGTGTGTGTGTAGGTCAGTAGTATGTGTATGTGTGTATACGTCAGTAGTCTGTGTACGTGTGTGTCTACGTCAGTAGTCTGTGTATGTATGTGTGTGTACGTCAGTAGTCTGTGTATGTGTGTGTGTTCGTCAGTAGTCTGTGTATGTGTGTAAGTCAGTAGTCTGTGTATGTGTGTGTGTACGTCAGTAGTCTGTGTGTGTGTTTACGTCAGTAGTCTGTGTATGTGCGTTTACGTCAGTAGTCTGTGTTTGTGTGTGTACGTCAGTAGTATGTGTATGTGTGTATATGTCAGTAGTTTGTGTATGAGTTTGTGTGTACATCAGTAGTCTGTGTATGTGTGTGTGTACGTCAGTAGTCTGTGTATGAGTTTGTGTATACGTTAGTAGTCTGTGTATTTGTTTGTGTACGTCAGTTGTCTGTGTATGTGTGTGTGTGTACGTCAGTAGTCTGTGCATGTGTGTGTGTACTTCAGTAGGCTGTGTATGTGTGTAAGTCAGTTGTCTGTATATGTGTGTGTGTAAGTCAGTTGTCTGTATATGTATGTGTGTACGTCAGTAGTCTGTGTATGTGTGCGTACGTCAATAGTCTGTGTATGTGTGTGTACGTCAGTAGTCTGTGTATGTGTGTGTAAGTAATTAGTCTGTGTATGTGTGTGTATGTCAGTAGTCTGTGTATGTGTGTGTGTACATCAGTAGTCTGTGTATGTGTGTGTACGTCAGTAGTCTGTGTATGTGTGTGTACGTCAGTAGTCTGTGTATGTGTGTATATGTCAGTAGTCTGTGTATGTGTGTGTATGTCAGTAGTCTGTGCATGTGTGTGTATGTCAGTAGTCTGTGTCTGTGTGTGTGTACATCAGTAGTCTGTGTATGTGTGTATAAGTCAGTAGTCTGTGTATGTGTGTGTATGTCAGTAGTCTGTGCATGTGTGTGTGTACGTCAATAGTCTGTGTCTGTGTGTGTACGTCAGTAGTCTGTGTATGTGTGTGTACGTCAGTAGTCTGTGTATGTGTGTGTACGTCGGTAGTCTGAGTATGTGTGTGTGTATGTCAGTAGTCTGTGTATGTGTATGTACGTCAGTAGTCTGTGTATGTGTGTGTACGTCAGTAGTCTGTGTATGTGTGTACGTCATTAGTCTGTGTATGTGTGTGTACGTCAGTAGTCTGAGTATGTGTGTGTGTATGTCAGTAGTCTGTGTATGTGTATGTACGTCAGTAGTCTGTGTATGTGTGTGTACGTCAGTAGTCTGTGTATGTGTGTACGTCATTAGTCTGTGTATGTGTGTGTACGTCAGTAGTCTGAGTATGTGTGTGTACGTCAGTAGTCTGTGTATATGTGTGTAAGTCAGTTGTCTGTATATGTGTGTGTACGTCAGTAGTCTGTGTATGTGTGTGTAAGTCATTAGTCTGTATATGTGTGTGTATGTCAGTAGTCTGTGTATGTGTGTGTTCGTCAGTAGTCTGTGTATCTGTGTGTGTAAGTCAGTAGTCTGTGTATGTGTGTGTACGTCAGTAGTCTGTGTATGTGTGTCTGTACGTCAGTAGTCTGTGTATGTGTGTGTACGTCAGTAGTCTGTGTATGTGTGTGTACGTCAGTAGTCTGAGTATATGTGTGTACGTCAGTAGTCTGTGTTTGTGTGTGTACGTCGGTAGTCTGTGTATGTGTGTGTGTATGTCAGTAGTCTGTGTATGTGTGTGTACGTCAGTAGTCTGTGTATGTGTGTGTACGTCAGTCGTCTGTGTATGTGTGTACGTCATTAGTCTGTGTATGTGTGTGTACGTCAGTAGTCTGAGTATGTGTGTGTACGTCAGTAGTATGTGTATGTGTGTATACGTCAGTAGTCTTTGTATGTGTGTGTGTATGTCAGTAGTCTGTGTATGTGTGTGTGTACATCAGTAGTCTGAGTATGTGTGTGTACGTCAGTAGTCTGTGTATGTGTGTGTACGTCAGTAGTCTGTGTATGTGTGTGTACGTCAGTAGTCTGTGTATGTGTGTGTACGTCAGTAGTCTGTGTATGTGTGTATACGTCAGTAGTCTGTGTATGTGTGTGTGTGTACGTCAGTAGTCTGAGTATGTGTGTGTACGTCAGTATTCTGTGTATGTGTGTGTACGTCATTAGTCTGTGTATGTGTGCGTACGTCAATAGTCTGTGTATGTGTGTGTACGTCAGTAGTCTGTGTATGTGTGTGTAAGTAATTAGTCTGTGTATGTGTGTGTATGTCAGTAGTCTGTGTATGTGTGTGTGTACATCAGTAGTCTGTGTATGTGTGTGTACGTCAGTAGTCTGTGTATGTGTGTGTACGTCAGTAGTCTGTGTATGTGTGTATATGTCAGTAGTCTGTGTATGTGTGTGTATGTCAGTAGTCTGTGCATGTGTGTGTATGTCAGTAGTCTGTGTCTGTGTGTGTGTACATCAGTAGTCTGTGTATGTGTGTATAAGTCAGTAGTCTGTGTATGTGTGTGTATGTCAGTAGTCTGTGCATGTGTGTGTACGTCAATAGTCTGTGTCTGTGTGTGTACGTCAGTAGTCTGTGTATGTGTATGTACGTCAGTAGTCTGTGTATGTGTGTGTACGTCGGTAGTCTGAGTATGTGTGTGTGTATGTCAGTAGTCTGTGTATGTGTATGTACGTCAGTAGTCTGTGTATGTGTGTGTACGTCAGTAGTCTGTGTATGTGTGTACGTCATTAGTCTGTGTATGTGTGTGTACGTCAGTAGTCTGAGTATGTGTGTGTGTATGTCAGTAGTCTGTGTATGTGTATGTACGTCAGTAGTCTGTGTATGTGTGTGTACGTCAGTAGTCTGTGTATGTGTGTACGTCATTAGTCTGTGTATGTGTGTGTACGTCAGTAGTCTGAGTATGTGTGTGTACGTCAGTAGTCTGTGTATATGTGTGTAAGTCAGTTGTCTGTATATGTGTGTGTACGTCAGTAGTCTGTGTATGTGTGTGTAAGTCATTAGTCTGTATATGTGTGTGTATGTCAGTAGTCTGTGTATGTGTGTGTTCGTCAGTAGTCTGTGTATCTGTGTGTGTAAGTCAGTAGTCTGTGTATGTGTGTGTACGTCAGTAGTCTGTGTATGTGTGTCTGTACGTCAGTAGTCTGTGTATGTGTGTGTACGTCAGTAGTCTGTGTATGTGTGTGTACGTCAGTAGTCTGAGTATATGTGTGTACGTCAGTAGTCTGTGTTTGTGTGTGTACGTCGGTAGTCTGTGTATGTGTGTGTGTATGTCAGTAGTCTGTGTATGTGTGTGTACGTCAGTAGTCTGTGTATGTGTGTGTACGTCAGTCGTCTGTGTATGTGTGTACGTCATTAGTCTGTGTATGTGTGTGTACGTCAGTAGTCTGAGTATGTGTGTGTACGTCAGTAGTATGTGTATGTGTGTATACGTCAGTAGTCTTTGTATGTGTGTGTGTATGTCAGTAGTCTGTGTATGTGTGTGTGTACATCAGTAGTCTGAGTATGTGTGTGTACGTCAGTAGTCTGTGTATGTGTGTGTACGTCAGTAGTCTGTGTATGTGTGTGTGTACGTCAGTAGTCTGTGTATGTGTGTATACGTCAGTAGTCTGTGTATGTGTGTGTGTGTACGTCAGTAGTCTGAGTATGTGTGTGTACGTCAGTATTCTGTGTATGTGTGTGTACGTCATTAGTCTGTGTATGTGTGTGTGTACGTCAGTAGTCTGTGTATGTGTGTGTGTGTACGTCAGTAGTCTGTGCATTTGTGTGTACGTCAGTAGTCTGTGTATGTGTGTGTACGTCAGTAGTCTGTGTATGTGTGAGTACGTCATTAGTCTGTGTATGTGTGTGTACGTCAGTAGTCTGAGTATGAGTGTGTACGTCAGTAGTATGTGTATGTGTGTATACGTCAGTAGTCTGTGTATGTGTGTGTGTGCGTCAGTAGTCTGTGTATGTGTGTGTGTACGTCAGTAGTCTGTGTATGTGTGTAAACGTCAGTAGTCTGTGTATGTGGGTGTGTTCGTCAGTAGTCTGTGTATGTGTGTGTGTAGGTCAGTAGTATGTGTATGTGTGTATACGTCAGTAGTCTGTGTACGTGTGTGTCTACGTCAGTAGTCTGTGTATGTATGTGTGTGTACGTCAGTAGTCTGTGTATGTGTGTGTGTTCGTCAGTAGTCTGTGTATGTGTGTGTGTACGTCAGTAGTCTGTGTATGTGTGTGTGTACGTCAGTAGTCTGTGTTTGTGTGTGTAAGTCATTAGTTTGTGTATGTGTGTGTACGTCAGTAGTCTGTGTATGTGTGTGTGTGTGTACGTCAGTAGTCTGTGTATGTGTGTATACGTCAGTAGTCTGTGTATGTGTGTACATCAGTAATCTGTGTATGTGGGTGTGTACGTCAGTAGTCTGTGTATGTGTGTGTGTATGTCAGTAGTCTGTGTATGTGTGTACGTCAGTAGTCTGTGTATGTGTGTGTACGTCAGTAGTCTGAGTATGTGTGTGTACGTCAGTAGTCTGTGTATGTGTGTATATGTCAGTAGTCTGTGTATGAGTTTGTGTGTACGTCAGTAGTCTGTGTATGTGTGTGTGTACGTCAGTAGTCTGTGTGTGTACGTCAGTAGTCTGTGTATGTGCGTTTACGTCAGTAGTCTCTGTTTGCGTGTGTGTACGTCAGTAGTATGTGTATGTGTGTATATGTCAGTAGTCTGTGTATGAGTTTGTGTGTACGTCAGTAGTCTGTGTATGTCTGTGTGTACGTCAGTAGTCTGTGTATGAGTTTGTGTATACGTCAGTAGTCTGTGTATGTGTGTGTGTACGTCAGTTGTCTGTGTATGTGTGTGTGTACGTCAGTAGTCTGTGCATGTGTGTGTGTACGTCAGTAGGCTGTGTATGTGTGTGTGTATGTCAGTAGTCTGTGTATGTGTGTGTGTGTACGTCAGTAGTCTGTGTATGTGTGTGTATGTCAGTAGTCTGTGTATGTGTGTGTGTACGTCAGTAGTCTGTGTATGTGTGTGTAAGTCATTAGTCTGTATATGTGTGTGTACGTCAGTAGTCTGTGTATGTGTGTGTACGTCAGTAGTCTGTGTATGTGTGTACGTCAGTAGTCTGTGTATGTGTGTGTGTACGTCAGTAGTCTGTGTATGTGTGTATACGTCAGTAGTCTGTGTATGTGTGTGTGTGTACGTCAGTAGTCTGAGTATGTGTGTGTACGTCAGTATTCTGTGTATGTGTGTGTACGTCATTAGTCTGTGTATGTGTGTGTACGTCAGTAGTCTGTGTATGTGTGAGTACGTCATTAGTCTGTGTATGTGTGTGTACGTCAGTAGTCTGAGTATGTGTGTGTACGTCAGTAGTATGTGTATGTGTGTATACGTCAGTAGTCTGTGTATGTGTGTGTGTGCGTCAGTAGTCTGTGTATGTGTGTGTGTACGTCAGTAGTCTGTGTATGTGTGTAAACGTCAGTAGTCTGTGTATGTGGGTGTGTTCGTCAGTAGTCTGTGTATGTGTGTGTGTAGGTCAGTAGTATGTGTATGTGTGTATACGTCAGTAGTCTGTGTACGTGTGTGTCTACGTCAGTAGTCTGTGTATGTGTGTGTGTTCGTCAGTAGTCTGTGTATGTGTGTATACGTCAGTAGTCTGTGTATGTGTGTGTGTGTACGTCAGTAGTCTGAGTATGTGTGTGTACGTCAGTATTCTGTGTATGTGTGTGTACGTCATTAGTCTGTGTATGTGTGTGTGTACGTCAGTAGTCTGTGTATGTGTGTGTGTGTACGTCAGTAGTCTGTGCATTTGTGTGTACGTCAGTAGTCTGTGTATGTGTGTGTACGTCAGTAGTCTGTGTATGTGTGAGTACGTCATTAGTCTGTGTATGTGTGTGTACGTCAGTAGTCTGAGTATGTGTGTGTACGTCAGTAGTATGTGTATGTGTGTATACGTCAGTAGTCTGTGTATGTGTGTGTGTGCGTCAGTAGTCTGTGTATGTGTGTGTGTACGTCAGTAGTCTGTGTATGTGTGTAAACGTCAGTAGTCTGTGTATGTGGGTGTGTTCGTCAGTAGTCTGTGTATGTGTGTGTGTAGGTCAGTAGTATGTGTATGTGTGTATACGTCAGTAGTCTGTGTACGTGTGTGTCTACGTCAGTAGTCTGTGTATGTGTGTGTGTTCGTCAGTAGTCTGTGTATGTGTGTAAGTCAGTAGTCTGTGTATGTGTGTATGTACGTCAGTAGTCTATATATGTGTGTGTGTACGTCAGTAGTCTGTGTATGTGTGTGTGTACGTCAGTAGTCTGTGTTTGTGTGTGTAAGTCATTAGTTTGTGTATGTGTGTGTACGTCAGTAGTCTGTGTATGTGTGTGTGTGTACGTCAGTAGTCTGTGTATGTGTGTATACGTCAGTAGTCTGTGTATGTGTGTACATCAGTAATCTGTGTATGTGGGTGTGTACGTCAGTAGTCTGTGTATGTGTGTGTGTATGTCAGTAGTCTGTGTATGTGTGTACGTCAGTAGTCTGTGTATGTGTGTGTACGTCAGTAGTCTGAGTATGTGTGTGTACGTCAGTAGTCTGTGTATGTGTGTGTACGTCAGTAGTCTGTATATGTTTGTGTGTACGTCAGTAGTCTGTGTATGTGTGTGTTTGTCAGTAGTATGTGTATGTGTGTGTACGTCAGAAGTCTGTGTATGTGTGTGTGTACGTCAGTAGTCTGTGTGTGTGTGTGTACGTCAGTAGTCTGTGTATGTGTGTATATGTCAGTAGTCTGTGTATGAGTTTGTGTGTACGTCAGTAGTCTGTGTATGTGTGTGTGTACGTCAGTAGTCTGTGTGTGTGTACGTCAGTAGTCTGTGTATGTGCGTTTACGTCAGTAGTCTCTGTTTGCGTGTGTGTACGTCAGTAGTATGTGTATGTGTGTATATGTCAGTAGTCTGTGTATGAGTTTGTGTGTACGTCAGTAGTCTGTGTATGTGTGTGTGTACGTCAGTAGTCTGTGTATGTGTGTGTATGTCAGTAGTCTGTGTATGTGTGTGTGTACGTCAGTAGTCTGTGTATGTGTGTGTAAGTCATTAGTCTGTATATGTGTGTGTATGTCAGTAGTCTGTGTATGTGTGTATACGTCAGTAGTCTGTGTATGTGTGTGTGTGTACGTCAGTAGTCTGAGTATGTGTGTGTACGTCAGTATTCTGTGTATGTGTGTGTACGTCATTAGTCTGTGTATGTGTGTGTGTACGTCAGTAGTCTGTGTATGTGTGTGTGTGTACGTCAGTAGTCTGTGCATTTGTGTGTACGTCAGTAGTCTGTGTATGTGTGTGTACGTCAGTAGTCTGTGTATGTGTGAGTACGTCATTAGTCTGTGTATGTGTGTGTACGTCAGTAGTCTGAGTATGTGTGTGTACGTCAGTAGTATGTGTATGTGTGTATACGTCAGTAGTCTGTGTATGTGTGTGTGTGCGTCAGTAGTCTGTGTATGTGTGTGTGTACGTCAGTAGTCTGTGTATGTGTGTAAACGTCAGTAGTCTGTGTATGTGGGTGTGTTCGTCAGTAGTCTGTGTATGTGTGTGTGTAGGTCAGTAGTATGTGTATGTGTGTATACGTCAGTAGTCTGTGTACGTGTGTGTCTACGTCAGTAGTCTGTGTATGTGTGTGTGTTCGTCAGTAGTCTGTGTATGTGTGTAAGTCAGTAGTCTGTGTATGTGTGTAAGTCAGTAGTCTGTGTATGTGTGTATGTACGTCAGTAGTCTATATATGTGTGTGTGTACGTCAGTAGTCTGTGTATGTGTGTGTGTACGTCAGTAGTCTGTGTATGTGTGTGTGTACGTCAGTAGTCTGTGTTTGTGTGTGTAAGTCATTAGTTTGTCTATGTGTGTGTACGTCAGTAGTCTGTGTATGTGTGTGTACGTCAGTAGTCTGTGTATGTGTGTATACGTCAGTAGTCTGTGTATGTGTGTACATCAGTAATCTGTGTATGTGGGTGTGTACGTCAGTAGTCTGTGTATGTGTGTGTGTATGTCAGTAGTCTGTGTATGTGTGTACGTCAGTAGTCTGTGTATGTGTGTGTACGTCAGTAGTCTGAGTATGTGTGTGTACGTCAGTAGTCTGTGTATGTGTGTGTACGTCACTAGTCTGTATATGTTTGTGTGTACGTCAGTAGTCTGTGTATGTGTGTGTTCGTCAGTAGTATGTGTATGTGTGTGTACGTCAGAAGTCTGTGTATGTGTGTGTGTACGTCAGTAGTCTGTGTGTGTGTGTGTACGTCAGTAGTCTGTGTATGTGTGTATATGTCAGTAGTCTGTGTATGAGTTTGTGTGTACGTCAGTAGTCTGTGTATGTGTGTGTGTACGTCAGTAGTCTGTGTGTGTGTACGTCAGTAGTCTGTGTATGTGCGTTTACGTCAGTAGTCTCTGTTTGCGTGTGTGTACGTCAGTAGTATGTGTATGTGTGTATATGTCAGTAGTCTGTGTATGAGTTTGTGTGTACGTCAGTAGTCTGTGTATGTGTGTGTGTACGTCAGTAGTCTGTGTATGAGTTTGTGTATACGTCAGTAGTCTGTGTATGTGTGTGTGTACGTCAGTTGTCTGTGTATGTGTGTGTGTACGTCAGTAGTCTGTGCATGTGTGTGTGTACGTCAGTAGGCTGTGTATGTGTGTGTGTATGTCAGTAGTCTGTGTATGTGTGTGTGTACGTCAGTAGTCTGTGTATGTGTGTGTATGTCAGTAGTCTGTGTATGTGTGTGTGTACGTCAGTAGTCTGTGTATGTGTGTGTAAGTCATTAGTCTGTATATGTGTGTGTACGTCAGTAGTCTGTGTATGTGTGTGTACGTCAATAGTCTGTGTATGTGTGTGTACGTCAGTAGTCTGTGTATGTGTGTGTGTACGTCAGTAGTCTGTGTATGTGTGTATACGTCAGTAGTCTGTGTATGTGTGTGTGTGTACGTCAGTAGTCTGAGTATGTGTGTGTACGTCAGTATTCTGTGTATGTGTGTGTACGTCATTAGTCTGTGTATGTGTGTGTGTACGTCAGTAGTCTGTGTATGTGTGTGTGTGTACGTCAGTAGTCTGTGCATTTGTGTGTACGTCAGTAGTCTGTGTATGTGTGTGTACGTCAGTAGTCTGTGTATGTGTGAGTACGTCATTAGTCTGTGTATGTGTGTGTACGTCAGTAGTCTGAGTATGTGTGTGTACGTCAGTAGTATGTGTATGTGTGTATACGTCAGTAGTCTGTGTATGTGTGTGTGTGCGTCAGTAGTCTGTGTATGTGTGTGTGTACGTCAGTAGTCTGTGTATGTGTGTAAACGTCAGTAGTCTGTGTATGTGGGTGTGTTCGTCAGTAGTCTGTGTATGTGTGTGTGTAGGTCAGTAGTATGTGTATGTGTGTATACGTCAGTAGTCTGTGTACGTGTGTGTCTACGTCAGTAGTCTGTGTATGTGTGTGTGTTCGTCAGTAGTCTGTGTATGTGTGTAAGTCAGTAGTCTGTGTATGTGTGTATGTACGTCAGTAGTCTATATATGTGTGTGTGTACGTCAGTAGTCTGTGTATGTGTGTGTGTACGTCAGTAGTCTGTGTTTGTGTGTGTAAGTCATTAGTTTGTGTATGTGTGTGTACGTCAGTAGTCTGTGTATGTGTGTGTGTGTACGTCAGTAGTCTGTGTATGTGTGTATACGTCAGTAGTCTGTGTATGTGTGTACATCAGTAATCTGTGTATGTGGGTGTGTACGTCAGTAGTCTGTGTATGTGTGTGTGTATGTCAGTAGTCTGTGTATGTGTGTACGTCAGTAGTCTGTGTATGTGTGTGTACGTCAGTAGTCTGAGTATGTGTGTGTACGTCAGTAGTCTGTGTATGTGTGTGTACGTCAGTAGTCTGTATATGTTTGTGTGTACGTCAGTAGTCTGTGTATGTGTGTTTTCGTCAGTAGTATGTGTATGTGTGTGTACGTCAGAAGTCTGTGTATGTGTGTGTGTACGTCAGTAGTCTGTGTGTGTGTGTGTACGTCAGTAGTCTGTGTATGTGTGTATATGTCAGTAGTCTGTGTATGAGTTTGTGTGTACGTCAGTAGTCTGTGTATGTGTGTGTGTACGTCAGTAGTCTGTGTGTGTGTACGTCAGTAGTCTGTGTATGTGCGTTTACGTCAGTAGTCTCTGTTTGCGTGTGTGTACGTCAGTAGTATGTGTATGTGTGTATATGTCAGTAGTCTGTGTATGAGTTTGTGTGTACGTCAGTAGTCTGTGTATGTGTGTGTGTACGTCAGTAGTCTGTGTATGTGTGTGTATGTCAGTAGTCTGTGTATGTGTGTGTGTACGTCAGTAGTCTGTGTATGTGTGTGTAAGTCATTAGTCTGTATATGTGTGTGTATGTCAGTAGTCTGTGTATGTGTGTGTACGTCAGTAGTCTGTGTATGTGTGTGTACGTCAGTAGTCTGTGTATGTGTCTGTGTACGTCAGTAGTCTGTGTATGTGTGTATACGTCAGTAGTCTGTGTATGTGTGTGTGTGTACGTCAGTAGTCTGAGTATGTGTGTGTACGTCAGTATTCTGTGTATGTGTGTGTACGTCATTAGTCTGTGTATGTGTGTGTGTACGTCAGTAGTCTGTGTATGTGTGTGTGTGTACGTCAGTAGTCTGTGCATTTGTGTGTACGTCAGTAGTCTGTGTATGTGTGTGTACGTCAGTAGTCTGTGTATGTGTGAGTACGTCATTAGTCTGTGTATGTGTGTGTACGTCAGTAGTCTGAGTATGTGTGTGTACGTCAGTAGTATGTGTATGTGTGTATACGTCAGTAGTCTGTGTATGTGTGTGTGTGCGTCAGTAGTCTGTGTATGTGTGTGTGTACGTCAGTAGTCTGTGTATGTGTGTAAACGTCAGTAGTCTGTGTATGTGGGTGTGTTCGTCAGTAGTCTGTGTATGTGTGTGTGTAGGTCAGTAGTATGTGTATGTGTGTATACGTCAGTAGTCTGTGTACGTGTGTGTCTACGTCAGTAGTCTGTGTATGTGTGTGTGTTCGTCAGTAGTCTGTGTATGTGTGTAAGTCAGTAGTCTGTGTATGTGTGTAAGTCAGTAGTCTGTGTATGTGTGTATGTACGTCAGTAGTCTATATATGTGTGTGTGTACGTCAGTAGTCTGTGTATGTGTGTGTGTACGTCAGTAGTCTGTGTATGTGTGTGTGTACGTCAGTAGTCTGTGTTTGTGTGTGTAAGTCATTAGTTTGTCTATGTGTGTGTACGTCAGTAGTCTGTGTATGTGTGTGTACGTCAGTAGTCTGTGTATGTGTGTATACGTCAGTAGTCTGTGTATGTGTGTACATCAGTAATCTGTGTATGTGGGTGTGTACGTCAGTAGTCTGTGTATGTGTGTGTGTATGTCAGTAGTCTGTGTATGTGTGTACGTCAGTAGTCTGTGTATGTGTGTGTACGTCAGTAGTCTGAGTATGTGTGTGTACGTCAGTAGTCTGTGTATGTGTGTGTACGTCAGTAGTCTGTATATGTTTGTGTGTACGTCAGTAGTCTGTGTATGTGTGTGTTCGTCAGTAGTATGTGTATGTGTGTGTACGTCAGAAGTCTGTGTATGTGTGTGTGTACGTCAGTAGTCTGTGTGTGTGTGTGTACGTCAGTAGTCTGTGTATGTGTTTATATGTCAGTAGTCTGTGTATGAGTTTGTATGTACGTCAGTAGTCTGTGTATGTGTGTGTGTACGTCAGTAGTCTGTGTGTGTGTACGTCAGTAGTCTGTGTATGTGCGTTTACGTCAGTAGTCTCTGTTTGCGTGTGTGTACGTCAGTAGTATGTGTATGTGTGTATATGTCAGTAGTCTGTGTATGAGTTTGTGTGTACGTCAGTAGTCTGTGTATGTGTGTGTGTACGTCAGTAGTCTGTGTATGAGTTTGTGTATACGTCAGTAGTCTGTGTATGTAGGTGTGTACGTCAGTTGTCTGTGTATGTGTGTGTGTACGTCAGTAGTCTGTGCATGTGTGTGTGTACGTCAGTAGGCTGTGTATGTGTGTGTGTATGTCAGTAGTCTGTGTATGTGTGTGTGTACGTCAGTAGTCTGTGTATGTGTGTGTATGTCAGTAGTCTGTGTATGTGTGTGTGTACGTCAGTAGTCTGTGTATGTGTGTGTAAGTCATTAGTCTGTATATGTGTGTGTACGTCAGTAGTCTGTGTATGTGTGTGTACGTCAATAGTCTGTGTATGTGTGTGTACGTCAGTAGTCTGTGTATGTGTGTGTGTACGTCAGTAGTCTGTGTATGTGTGTATACGTCAGTAGTCTGTGTATGTGTGTGTGTGTACGTCAGTAGTCTGAGTATGTGTGTGTACGTCAGTATTCTGTGTATGTGTGTGTACGTCATTAGTCTGTGTATGTGTGTGTGTACGTCAGTAGTCTGTGTATGTGTGTGTGTGTACGTCAGTAGTCTGTGCATTTGTGTGTACGTCAGTAGTCTGTGTATGTGTGTGTACGTCAGTAGTCTGTGTATGTGTGAGTACGTCATTAGTCTGTGTATGTGTGTGTACGTCAGTAGTCTGAGTATGTGTGTGTACGTCAGTAGTATGTGTATGTGTGTATACGTCAGTAGTCTGTGTATGTGTGTGTGTGCGTCAGTAGTCTGTGTATGTGTGTGTGTACGTCAGTAGTCTGTGTATGTGTGTAAACGTCAGTAGTCTGTGTATGTGGGTGTGTTCGTCAGTAGTCTGTGTATGTGTGTGTGTAGGTCAGTAGGATGTGTATGTGTGTATACGTCAGTAGTCTGTGTATGTGTGTGTCTACGTCAGTAGTCTGTGTATGTATGTGTGTGTACGTCAGTAGTCTGTGTATGTGTGTGTGTTCGTCAGTAGTCTGTGTATGTGTGTAAGTCAGTAGTCTGTGTATGTGTGTATGTACGTCAGTAGTCTATATATGTGTGTGTGTGTACGTCAGTAGTCTGTGTATGTGTGTACATCAGTAATCTGTGTATGTGGGTGTGTACGTCAGTAGTCTGTGTATGTGTGTGTGTATGTCAGTAGTCTGTGTATGTGTGTACGTCAGTAGTCTGTGTATGTGTGTGTACGTCAGTAGTCTGAGTATGTGTGTGTACGTCAGTAGTCTGTGTATGTGTGTGTACGTCAGTAGTCTGTATATGTTTGTGTGTACGTCAGTAGTCTGTGTATGTGTGTGTTCGTCAGTAGTATGTGTTTGTGTGTGTACGTCAGAAGTCTGTGTATGTGTGTGTGTACGTCAGTAGTCTGTGTGTGTTTGTGTACGTCAGTAGTCTGTGTATGTGTGTATATGTCAGTAGTCTGTTTATGAGTTTGTGTGTACGTCAGTAGTCTGTGTATGTGTGTGTGTACGTCAGTAGTCTGTGTGTGTGTACGTCAGTAGTCTGTGTATGTGCGTTTACGTCAGTAGTCTCTGTTTGCGTGTGTGTACGTCAGTAGTATGTGTATGTGTGTATATGTCAGTAGTCTGTGTATGAGTTTGTGTGTACGTCAGTAGTCTGTGTATGTGTGTGTGTACGTCAGTAGTCTGTGTATGTGTGTGTAAGTCATTAGTCTGTATATGTGTGTGTACGTCAGTAGTCTGTGTATGTGTATGTCAGTAGTCTGTGTATCTGTGTGTGTAAGTCAGTAGTCTGTGTATGTGTGTGTACGTCAGTAGTCTGTGTATGAGTGTCTGTACGTCAGTAGTCTGTGTATGTGTGTGTACGTCAGTAGTCTGTGTATGTGTGTCTGTACGTCAGTAGTCTGTGTATGTGTGTGTACGTCAGTAGTCTGTGTATGTGTGTGTACGTCAGTAGTCTGAGTATATGTATGTACGTCAGTAGTCTGTGTATGTGTGTGTACGTCGGTAGTCTGTGTATGTGTGTATACGTCAGTAGTCTGTGTATGTGTGTGTGTCAGTTAGTAGTCTGTGTATGTGTGTGTACGTCAGTAGTCTGTGTATGTGTGTGTCAGTCATTAGTGTGTGTATGTGTGTTAACGTCAGTAGTCTGTGTATGAGTGTGTCAGTCAGTAGTCCGTGTATGTGTGTGTCAGTCAGTAGTATGTGTATGTGTGTGTACGTCAGTAGTCTGTGTATGTGTGTGTATGTCAGTAGTCTGTGTATGTGTGTGTCAGTCAGTAGTCTGTGTATGTGTGTGTCAGTCAGTAGTCTGTGTATGTGTGTGTATACGTCAGTAGTCTGTGTATGTGTGTGTGTACGTCAGTAGTCTGTGTATGTGTGTGTGTAGGTCAGTAGTATGTGTATGTGTGTATACGTCAGTAGTCTGTGTATGTGTGTGTGTACGTCAGTAGTCTGTGTATGTATGTGTGTGTACGTCAGTAGTCTGTGTATGTGTGTGTGTTCGTCAGTAGTCTGTGTATGTGTGTAAGTCAGTAGTCTGTGTATGTGTGTATGTACGTCAGTAGTGTATATATGTGTGTGTGTACGTCAGTAGTCTGTGTATGTGTGTGTACGTCAGTAGTCTGTGTTTGTGTGTGTAAGTCATTAGTTTGTGTGTGTGTGTACGTCAGTAGTCTGTGTATGTGTGTGTGTGTACGTCAGTAGTCTGAGTATGTGTGTGTACGTCAGTAGTCTGTGTATGTGTGTGTACGTCATTAGTCTGTGTATGTGTGTGTACGTCAGTAGTCTGAGTATGTGTGTGTAAGTCAGTAGTTTGTGTATGTGTGTGTACGTCAGTAGTCTGTGTTTGTGTGTGTAAGTCATTAGTTTGTGTGTGTGTGTACGTCAGTAGTCTGTGTATGTGTGTGTGTGTACGTCAGTAGTCTGAGTATGTGTGTGTACGTCAGTAGTCTGTGTATGTGTGTGTACGTCATTAGTCTGTGTATGTGTGTGTACGTCAGTAGTCTGAGTATGTGTGTGTGTACGTCAGTAGTCTGTGTATGTGTGTGTATGTCAGTAGTCTGTGTATATGTGTGTAAGTCAGTTGTCTGTATATGTTTGTGTACACGTCAGTAGTCTGTGTATGTGTGTGTAAGTCAGTAGTTTGTGTATGTGTGTGTACGTCAGTAGTCTGTGTATCTGTGTGTGTAAGTCAGTAGTCTGTGTATGTGTGTGTACGTCAGTAGTCTGTGTATGTGTGTGTGTACGTCAGTAGTCTGTGTATGTGTGTATACGTCAGTAGTCTGTGTATGTGTGTGTGTACGTCAGTAGTCTGTGTATGTGTGTGTATGTCAGTAGTCTGTGTATGTGTGTGTACGTCAGTTGTCTGTGTATGTGTGTATGTACGTCAGTAGTCTGTGTATGTGTGTATACGTCAGTAGTCTGTGTATGTGTGTACATCAGTAATCTGTGTATGTTGGTGTGTACGTCAGTTGTCTGTGTATGTGTGTGTGTATGTCAGTAGTCTGTGTATGTGTGTGTACGTCAATAGTCTGTGTATGTGTGTGTACGTCAGTATTTTGTGTATGTTTGTGTACGTCAGTAGTCTGTGTATGTGTGTGTGTACGTCAGTAGTCTGTGTATGTGTGTGTACGTCAGTAGTCTGAGTATGTGTGTGAACGTCAGTAGTCTGTGTATGTGTGTGTACGTCAGTAGTCTGTGTATGTTTGTGTGTACGTCAGTAGTCTGTGTATGTGTGTGTATGTGTACGTCAGTAGTCTGTGTATGTGTGTGTATGTCAGTAGTCTGTGTATGTGTGTGTGTACGTCAGTAGTCTGTGTATGTGTGTGTATGTCAGTAGTCTGTGTATGTGTGTGTACATCAGTAGTCTGTGTATATGTGTGTAAGTCAGTTGTCTGTATATGTGTGTGTATAAGTCAGTTGTCTGTATATGTGTGTTTGTACGTTAGTAGTCTGTGTATCTGTGTGTACGTCAGTAGTCTGTGTATGTGTGTGTGTACGTCAGTAGTCTGTGTATGTGTGTGTATGTCAGTAGTCTGTGTATGTGTGTGTACATCAGTAGTCTGTGTATATGTGTGTAAGTCAGTTGTCTGTATATGTGTGTGTGTAAGTCAGTTGTCTGTGTGTGTGTGTGTACGTCAGTAGTCTGTGTATGTGTGTGTACGTCAGTAGTCTGTGTATGTGTGTGTACGTCAGTAGTCTGTGTATGTGTGTGTACGTCATTAGTCTGTGTATGTGTGTGTACGTCAGTAGTCTGAGTATGTGTGTGTACGTCAGTAGTATGTGTAGGTGTGTATACGTCAGTAGTCTGTGTATGTGTGTGTGTACGTCAGTAGTCTCTGTATGTGTGTGTGTACATCAGTAGTCTGAGTATGTGTGTGTACGACAGTAGTCTATGTATGTGTGTGTACGTCAGTAGTCTGTGTATCTGTGTGTGTACGTCAGTAGTCTGTGTATGTGTGTATACGTCAGTAGTCTGTGTATGTGTGTGTGTGTACGTCAGTAGTCTGTGTATGTGTGTGTATGTCAGTAGTCTGTGTATATGTGTGTAAGTCAGTTGTCTGTATATGTGTGTGTATACGTCAGTAGTCTGTGTATGTGTGTGTAAGTCATTAGTCTGTATATGTGTGTGTACGTCAGTAGTCTGTGTATGTGTGTGTACGTCAGTAGTCTGTGTATGTGTGTGTACATCAGTAGTCTGTGTATGTGTGTGTGTACGTCAGTAGTCTTTGTATGTGTGTATATGTCAGTAGTCTGTGTATGTGTGTGTGTACGTCAGTAGTCTGTGTATGTGTGTGTACGTCAGTAGTCTGTGTATGTGTGTGTACGTCATTAGTCTGTGTATGTGTGTGTACGTCAGTAGTCTGTGTATGTGTGTGTGTACGTCAGTAGTCTGTGTGTGTGTTTACGTCAGTAGTCTGTGTATGTGCGTTTACGTCAGTAGTCTGTGTTTGTGTGTGTACGTCAGTAGTATGTGTATGTGTGTATATGTCAGTAGTTTGTGTATGAGTTTGTGTGTACGTCAGTAGTCTGTGTATGTGTGTGTGTACGTCAGTAGTCTGTGTATGAGTTTGTGTATACGTTAGTAGTCTGTGTATTTGTTTGTGTACGTCAGTTGTCTGTGTATGTGTGTGTGTGTACGTCAGTAGTCTGTGCATGTGTGTGTGTACTTCAGTAGGCTGTGTATGTGTGTAAGTCAGTTGTCTGTATATGTGTGTGTGTAAGTCAGTTGTCTGTATATGTATGTGTGTGTACGTCAGTAGTCTGTGTATGTGTGCGTACGTCAATAGTCTGTGTATGTGTGTGTACGTCAGTAGTCTGTGTATGTGTGTGTAAGTAATTAGTCTGTGTATGTGTGTGTATGTCAGTAGTCTGTGTATGTGTGTGTGTACATCAGTAGTCTGTGTATGTGTGTGTACGTCAGTAGTCTGTGTATGTGTGTGTACGTCAGTAGTCTGTGTATGTGTGTATATGTCAGTAGTCTGTGTATGTGTGTGTATGTCAGTAGTCTGTGCATGTGTGTGTATGTCAGTAGTCTGTGTCTGTGTGTGTGTACATCAGTAGTCTGTGTATGTGTGTATAAGTCAGTAGTCTGTGTATGTGTGTGTATGTCAGTAGTCTGTGCATGTGTGTGTGTACGTCAATAGTCTGTGTCTGTGTGTGTACGTCAGTAGTCTGTGTATGTGTGTGTACGTCAGTAGTCTGTGTATGTGTGTGTACGTCGGTAGTCTGAGTATGTGTGTGTGTATGTCAGTAGTCTGTGTATGTGTATGTACGTCAGTAGTCTGTGTATGTGTGTGTACGTCAGTAGTCTGTGTATGTGTGTACGTCATTAGTCTGTGTATGTGTGTGTACGTCAGTAGTCTGAGTATGTGTGTGTGTATGTCAGTAGTCTGTGTATGTGTATGTACGTCAGTAGTCTGTGTATGTGTGTGTACGTCAGTAGTCTGTGTATGTGTGTACGTCATTAGTCTGTGTATGTGTGTGTACGTCAGTAGTCTGAGTATGTGTGTGTACGTCAGTAGTCTGTGTATATGTGTGTAAGTCAGTTGTCTGTATATGTGTGTGTACGTCAGTAGTCTGTGTATGTGTGTGTAAGTCATTAGTCTGTATATGTGTGTGTATGTCAGTAGTCTGTGTATGTGTGTGTTCGTCAGTAGTCTGTGTATCTGTGTGTGTAAGTCAGTAGCCTGTGTATGTGTGTGTACGTCAGTAGTCTGTGTATGTGTGTCTGTACGTCAGTAGTCTGTGTATGTGTGTGTACGTCAGTAGTCTGTGTATGTGTGTGTACGTCAGTAGTCTGAGTATATGTGTGTACGTCAGTAGTCTGTGTTTGTGTGTGTACGTCGGTAGTCTGTGTATGTGTGTGTATGTCAGTAGTCTGTGTATGTGTGTGTACGTCAGTAGTCTGTGTATGTGTGTGTACGTCAGTCGTCTGTGTATGTGTGTACGTCATTAGTCTGTGTATGTGTGTGTACGTCAGTAGTCTGAGTATGTGTGTGTACGTCAGTAGTATGTGTATGTGTGTATACGTCAGTAGTCTTTGTATGTGTGTGTGTATGTCAGTAGTCTGTGTATGTGTGTGTGTACATCAGTAGTCTGAGTATGTGTGTGTACGTCAGTAGTCTGTGTATGTGTGTGTACGTCAGTAGTCTGTGTATGTGTGTGTACGTCAGTAGTCTGTGTATGTGTGTGTACGTCAGTAGTCTGTGTATGTGTGTATACGTCAGTAGTCTGTGTATGTGTGTGTGTGTACGTCAGTAGTCTGAGTATGTGTGTGTACGTCAGTATTCTGTGTATGTGTGTGTACGTCATTAGTCTGTGTATGTGTGCGTACGTCAATAGTCTGTGTATGTGTGTGTACGTCAGTAGTCTGTGTATGTGTGTGTAAGTAATTAGTCTGTGTATGTGTGTGTATGTCAGTAGTCTGTGTATGTGCGTGTGTACATCAGTAGTCTGTGTATGTGTGTGTACGTCAGTAGTCTGTGTATGTGTGTGTACGTCAGTAGTCTGTGTATGTGTGTATATGTCAGTAGTCTGTGTATGTGTGTGTATGTCAGTAGTCTGTGCATGTGTGTGTATGTCAGTAGTCTGTGTCTGTGTGTGTGTACATCAGTAGTCTGTGTATGTGTGTATAAGTCAGTAGTCTGTGTATGTGTGTGTATGTCAGTAGTCTGTGCATGTGTGTGTGTACGTCAATAGTCTGTGTCTGTGTGTGTACGTCAGTAGTCTGTGTATGTGTGTGTACGTCAGTAGTCTGTGTATGTGTGTGTACGTCGGTAGTCTGAGTATGTGTGTGTGTATGTCAGTAGTCTGTGTATGTGTATGTACGTCAGTAGTCTGTGTATGTGTGTGTACGTCAGTAGTCTGTGTATGTGTGTACGTCATTAGTCTGTGTATGTGTGTGTACGTCAGTAGTCTGAGTATGTGTGTGTGTATGTCAGTAGTCTGTGTATGTGTATGTACGTCAGTAGTCTGTGTATGTGTGTGTACGTCAGTAGTCTGTGTATGTGTGTACGTCATTAGTCTGTGTATGTGTGTGTACGTCAGTAGTCTGAGTATGTGTGTGTACGTCAGTAGTCTGTGTATATGTGTGTAAGTCAGTTGTCTGTATATGTGTGTGTACGTCAGTAGTCTGTGTATGTGTGTGTAAGTCATTAGTCTGTATATGTGTGTGTATGTCAGTAGTCTGTGTATGTGTGTGTTCGTCAGTAGTCTGTGTATCTGTGTGTGTAAGTCAGTAGTCTGTGTATGTGTGTGTACGTCAGTAGTCTGTGTATGTGTGTCTGTACGTCAGTAGTCTGTGTATGTGTGTGTACGTCAGTAGTCTGTGTATGTGTGTGTACGTCAGTAGTCTGAGTATATGTGTGTACGCCAGTAGTCTGTGTTTGTGTGTGTACGTCGGTAGTCTGTGTATGTGTGTGTGTATGTCAGTAGTCTGTGTATGTGTGTGTACGTCAGTAGTCTGTGTATGTGTGTGTACGTCAGTCGTCTGTGTATGTGTGTACGTCATTAGTCTGTGTATGTGTGTGTACGTCAGTAGTCTGAGTATGTGTGTGTACGTCAGTAGTATGTGTATGTGTGTATACGTCAGTAGTCTTTGTATGTGTGTGTGTATGTCAGTAGTCTGTGTATGTGTGTGTGTACATCAGTAGTCTGAGTATGTGTGTGTACGTCAGTAGTCTGTGTATGTGTGTGTACGTCAGTAGTCTTTGTATGTGTGTGTACGTCAGTAGTCTGTGTATGTGTGTGTGTACGTCAGTAGTCTGTGTATGTGTGTATACGTCAGTAGTCTGTGTATGTGTGTGTGTGTACGTCAGTAGTCTGAGTATGTGTGTGTACGTCAGTATTCTGTGTATGTGTGTGTACGTCATTAGTCTGTGTATGTGTGTGTGTACGTCAGTAGTCTGTGTATGTGTGTGTGTGTACGTCAGTAGTCTGTGCATTTGTGTGTACGTCAGTAGTCTGTGTATGTGTGTGTACGTCAGTAGTCTGTGTATGTGTGAGTACGTCATTAGTCTGTGTATGTGTGTGTACGTCAGTAGTCTGAGTATGTGTGTGTACGTCAGTAGTATGTGTATGTGTGTATACGTCAGTAGTCTGTGTATGTGTGTGTGTGCGTCAGTAGTCTGTGTATGTGTGTGTGTACGTCAGTAGTCTGTGTATGTGTGTAAACGTCAGTAGTCTGTGTATGTGGGTGTGTTCGTCAGTAGTCTGTGTATGTGTGTGTGTAGGTCAGTAGTATGTGTATGTGTGTATACGTCAGTAGTCTGTGTACGTGTGTGTCTACGTCAGTAGTCTGTGTATGTATGTGTGTGTACGTCAGTAGTCTGTGTATGTGTGTGTGTTCGTCAGTAGTCTGTGTATGTGTGTAAGTCAGTAGTCTGTGTATGTGTGTGTGTACGTCAGTAGTCTGTGTGTGTGTTTACGTCAGTAGTCTGTGTATGTGCGTTTACGTCAGTAGTCTGTGTTTGTGTGTGTACGTCAGTAGTATGTGTATGTGTGTATATGTCAGTAGTTTGTGTATGAGTTTGTGTGTACATCAGTAGTCTGTGTATGTGTGTGTGTACGTCAGTAGTCTGTGTATGAGTTTGTGTATACGTTAGTAGTCTGTGTATTTGTTTGTGTACGTCAGTTGTCTGTGTATGTGTGTGTGTGTACGTCAGTAGTCTGTGCATGTGTGTGTGTACTTCAGTAGGCTGTGTATGTGTGTAAGTCAGTTGTCTGTATATGTGTGTGTGTAAGTCAGTTGTCTGTATATGTATGTGTGTACGTCAGTAGTCTGTGTATGTGTGCGTACGTCAATAGTCTGTGTATGTGTGTGTACGTCAGTAGTCTGTGTATGTGTGTGTAAGTAATTAGTCTGTGTATGTGTGTGTATGTCAGTAGTCTGTGTATGTGTGTGTGTACATCAGTAGTCTGTGTATGTGTGTGTACGTCAGTAGTCTGTGTATGTGTGTGTACGTCAGTAGTCTGTGTATGTGTGTATATGTCAGTAGTCTGTGTATGTGTGTGTATGTCAGTAGTCTGTGCATGTGTGTGTATGTCAGTAGTCTGTGTCTGTGTGTGTGTACATCAGTAGTCTGTGTATGTGTGTATAAGTCAGTAGTCTGTGTATGTGTGTGTATGTCAGTAGTCTGTGCATGTGTGTGTGTACGTCAATAGTCTGTGTCTGTGTGTGTACGTCAGTAGTCTGTGTATGTGTGTGTACGTCAGTAGTCTGTGTATGTGTGTGTACGTCGGTAGTCTGAGTATGTGTGTGTGTATGTCAGTAGTCTGTGTATGTGTATGTACGTCAGTAGTCTGTGTATGTGTGTGTACGTCAGTAGTCTGTGTATGTGTGTACGTCATTAGTCTGTGTATGTGTGTGTACGTCAGTAGTCTGAGTATGTGTGTGTGTATGTCAGTAGTCTGTGTATGTGTATGTACGTCAGTAGTCTGTGTATGTGTGTGTACGTCAGTAGTCTGTGTATGTGTGTACGTCATTAGTCTGTGTATGTGTGTGTACGTCAGTAGTCTGAGTATGTGTGTGTACGTCAGTAGTCTGTGTATATGTGTGTAAGTCAGTTGTCTGTATATGTGTGTGTACGTCAGTAGTCTGTGTATGTGTGTGTAAGTCATTAGTCTGTATATGTGTGTGTATGTCAGTAGTCTGTGTATGTGTGTGTTCGTCAGTAGTCTGTGTATCTGTGTGTGTAAGTCAGTAGTCTGTGTATGTGTGTGTACGTCAGTAGTCTGTGTATGTGTGTCTGTACGTCAGTAGTCTGTGTATGTGTGTGTACGTCAGTAGTCTGTGTATGTGTGTGTACGTCAGTAGTCTGAGTATATGTGTGTACGTCAGTAGTCTGTGTTTGTGTGTGTACGTCGGTAGTCTGTGTATGTGTGTGTGTATGTCAGTAGTCTGTGTATGTGTGTGTACGTCAGTAGTCTGTGTATGTGTGTGTACGTCAGTCGTCTGTGTATGTGTGTACGTCATTAGTCTGTGTATGTGTGTGTACGTCAGTAGTCTGAGTATGTGTGTGTACGTCAGTAGTATGTGTATGTGTGTATACGTCAGTAGTCTTTGTATGTGTGTGTGTATGTCAGTAGTCTGTGTATGTGTGTGTGTACATCAGTAGTCTGAGTATGTGTGTGTACGTCAGTAGTCTGTGTATGTGTGTGTACGTCAGTAGTCTGTGTATGTGTGTGTACGTCAGTAGTCTGTGTATGTGTGTGTACGTCAGTAGTCTGTGTATGTGTGTATACGTCAGTAGTCTGTGTATGTGTGTGTGTGTACGTCAGTAGTCTGAGTATGTGTGTGTACGTCAGTATTCTGTGTATGTGTGTGTACGTCATTAGTCTGTGTATGTGTGCGTACGTCAATAGTCTGTGTATGTGTGTGTACGTCAGTAGTCTGTGTATGTGTGTGTAAGTAATTAGTCTGTGTATGTGTGTGTATGTCAGTAGTCTGTGTATGTGTGTGTGTACATCAGTAGTCTGTGTATGTGTGTGTACGTCAGTAGTCTGTGTATGTGTGTGTACGTCAGTAGTCTGTGTATGTGTGTATATGTCAGTAGTCTGTGTATGTGTGTGTATGTCAGTAGTCTGTGCATGTGTGTGTATGTCAGTAGTCTGTGTCTGTGTGTGTGTACATCAGTAGTCTGTGTATGTGTGTATAAGTCAGTAGTCTGTGTATGTGTGTGTATGTCAGTAGTCTGTGCATGTGTGTGTACGTCAATAGTCTGTGTCTGTGTGTGTACGTCAGTAGTCTGTGTATGTGTATGTACGTCAGTAGTCTGTGTATGTGTGTGTACGTCGGTAGTCTGAGTATGTGTGTGTGTATGTCAGTAGTCTGTGTATGTGTATGTACGTCAGTAGTCTGTGTATGTGTGTGTACGTCAGTAGTCTGTGTATGTGTGTACGTCATTAGTCTGTGTATGTGTGTGTACGTCAGTAGTCTGAGTATGTGTGTGTGTATGTCAGTAGTCTGTGTATGTGTATGTACGTCAGTAGTCTGTGTATGTGTGTGTACGTCAGTAGTCTGTGTATGTGTGTACGTCATTAGTCTGTGTATGTGTGTGTACGTCAGTAGTCTGAGTATGTGTGTGTACGTCAGTAGTCTGTGTATATGTGTGTAAGTCAGTTGTCTGTATATGTGTGTGTACGTCAGTAGTCTGTGTATGTGTGTGTAAGTCATTAGTCTGTATATGTGTGTGTATGTCAGTAGTCTGTGTATGTGTGTGTTCGTCAGTAGTCTGTGTATCTGTGTGTGTAAGTCAGTAGTCTGTGTATGTGTGTGTACGTCAGTAGTCTGTGTATGTGTGTCTGTACGTCAGTAGTCTGTGTATGTGTGTGTACGTCAGTAGTCTGTGTATGTGTGTGTACGTCAGTAGTCTGAGTATATGTGTGTACGTCAGTAGTCTGTGTTTGTGTGTGTACGTCGGTAGTCTGTGTATGTGTGTGTGTATGTCAGTAGTCTGTGTATGTGTGTGTACGTCAGTAGTCTGTGTATGTGTGTGTACGTCAGTCGTCTGTGTATGTGTGTACGTCATTAGTCTGTGTATGTGTGTGTACGTCAGTAGTCTGAGTATGTGTGTGTACGTCAGTAGTATGTGTATGTGTGTATACGTCAGTAGTCTTTGTATGTGTGTGTGTATGTCAGTAGTCTGTGTATGTGTGTGTGTACATCAGTAGTCTGAGTATGTGTGTGTACGTCAGTAGTCTGTGTATGTGTGTGTACGTCAGTAGTCTGTGTATGTGTGTGTGTACGTCAGTAGTCTGTGTATGTGTGTATACGTCAGTAGTCTGTGTATGTGTGTGTGTGTACGTCAGTAGTCTGAGTATGTGTGTGTACGTCAGTATTCTGTGTATGTGTGTGTACGTCATTAGTCTGTGTATGTGTGTGTGTACGTCAGTAGTCTGTGTATGTGTGTGTGTGTACGTCAGTAGTCTGTGCATTTGTGTGTACGTCAGTAGTCTGTGTATGTGTGTGTACGTCAGTAGTCTGTGTATGTGTGAGTACGTCATTAGTCTGTGTATGTGTGTGTACGTCAGTAGTCTGAGTATGAGTGTGTACGTCAGTAGTATGTGTATGTGTGTATACGTCAGTAGTCTGTGTATGTGTGTGTGTGCGTCAGTAGTCTGTGTATGTGTGTGTGTACGTCAGTAGTCTGTGTATGTGTGTAAACGTCAGTAGTCTGTGTATGTGGGTGTGTTCGTCAGTAGTCTGTGTATGTGTGTGTGTAGGTCAGTAGTATGTGTATGTGTGTATACGTCAGTAGTCTGTGTACGTGTGTGTCTACGTCAGTAGTCTGTGTATGTATGTGTGTGTACGTCAGTAGTCTGTGTATGTGTGTGTGTTCGTCAGTAGTCTGTGTATGTGTGTGTGTACGTCAGTAGTCTGTGTATGTGTGTGTGTACGTCAGTAGTCTGTGTTTGTGTGTGTAAGTCATTAGTTTGTGTATGTGTGTGTACGTCAGTAGTCTGTGTATGTGTGTGTGTGTGTACGTCAGTAGTCTGTGTATGTGTGTATACGTCAGTAGTCTGTGTATGTGTGTACATCAGTAATCTGTGTATGTGGGTGTGTACGTCAGTAGTCTGTGTATGTGTGTGTGTATGTCAGTAGTCTGTGTATGTGTGTACGTCAGTAGTCTGTGTATGTGTGTGTACGTCAGTAGTCTGAGTATGTGTGTGTACGTCAGTAGTCTGTGTATGTGTGTATATGTCAGTAGTCTGTGTATGAGTTTGTGTGTACGTCAGTAGTCTGTGTATGTGTGTGTGTACGTCAGTAGTCTGTGTGTGTACGTCAGTAGTCTGTGTATGTGCGTTTACGTCAGTAGTCTCTGTTTGCGTGTGTGTACGTCAGTAGTATGTGTATGTGTGTATATGTCAGTAGTCTGTGTATGAGTTTGTGTGTACGTCAGTAGTCTGTGTATGTCTGTGTGTACGTCAGTAGTCTGTGTATGAGTTTGTGTATACGTCAGTAGTCTGTGTATGTGTGTGTGTACGTCAGTTGTCTGTGTATGTGTGTGTGTACGTCAGTAGTCTGTGCATGTGTGTGTGTACGTCAGTAGGCTGTGTATGTGTGTGTGTATGTCAGTAGTCTGTGTATGTGTGTGTGTGTACGTCAGTAGTCTGTGTATGTGTGTGTATGTCAGTAGTCTGTGTATGTGTGTGTGTACGTCAGTAGTCTGTGTATGTGTGTGTAAGTCATTAGTCTGTATATGTGTGTGTACGTCAGTAGTCTGTGTATGTGTGTGTACGTCAGTAGTCTGTGTATGTGTGTACGTCAGTAGTCTGTGTATGTGTGTGTGTACGTCAGTAGTCTGTGTATGTGTGTATACGTCAGTAGTCTGTGTATGTGTGTGTGTGTACGTCAGTAGTCTGAGTATGTGTGTGTACGTCAGTATTCTGTGTATGTGTGTGTACGTCATTAGTCTGTGTATGTGTGTGTACGTCAGTAGTCTGTGTATGTGTGAGTACGTCATTAGTCTGTGTATGTGTGTGTACGTCAGTAGTCTGAGTATGTGTGTGTACGTCAGTAGTATGTGTATGTGTGTATACGTCAGTAGTCTGTGTATGTGTGTGTGTGCGTCAGTAGTCTGTGTATGTGTGTGTGTACGTCAGTAGTCTGTGTATGTGTGTAAACGTCAGTAGTCTGTGTATGTGGGTGTGTTCGTCAGTAGTCTGTGTATGTGTGTGTGTAGGTCAGTAGTATGTGTATGTGTGTATACGTCAGTAGTCTGTGTATGTGTGTGTCTACGTCAGTAGTCTGTGTATGTATGTGTGTGTACGTCAGTAGTCTGTGTATGTGTGTGTGTTCGTCAGTAGTCTGTGTATGTGTGTAAGTCAGTAGTCTGTGTATGTGTGTATGTACGTCAGTAGTCTATATATATGTGTGTGTGTACGTCAGTAGTCTGTGTATGTGTGTGTGTACGTCAGTAGTCTGTGTATGTGTGTGTGTACGTCAGTAGTCTGTGTTTGTGTGTGTAAGTCATTAGTTTGTGTATGTGTGTGTACGTCAGTAGTCTGTGTATGTGTGTGTGTGTACGTCAGTAGTCTGTGTATGTGTGTATACGTCAGTAGTCTGTGTATGTGTGTACATCAGTAATCTGTGTATGTGGGTGTGTACGTCAGTAGTCTGTGTATGTGTGTGTGTCAGTAGTCTGTGTATGTGTGTACATCAGTAATCTGTGTATGTGGGTGTGTACGTCAGTAGTCTGTGTATGTGTGTGTGTCAGTAGTCTGTGTATGTGTGTGTGTCAGTAGTCTGTGTATGTGTGTACGTCAGTAGTCTGTGTATGTGTGTGTACGTCAGTAGTCTGAGTATGTGTGTGTCAGTCAGTAGTCTGAGTATGTGTGTGTACGTCAGTATTCTGTGTATGTGTGTGTACGTCATTAGTCTGTGTATGTGTGTGTGTACGTCAGTAGTCTGTGTATGTGTGTGTGTGTACGTCAGTAGTCTGTGCATTTGTGTGTACGTCAGTAGTCTGTGTATGTGTGTGTACGTCAGTAGTCTGTGTATGTGTGAGTACGTCATTAGTCTGTGTATGTGTGTGTACGTCAGTAGTCTGAGTATGTGTGTGCACGTCAGTAGTATGTGTATGTGTGTATACGTCAGTAGTCTGTGTATGTGTGTGTGTGCGTCAGTAGTCTGTGTATGTGTGTGTGTACGTCAGTAGTCTGTGTATGTGTGTGTACGTCAGTAGTCTGTGTATGTGTGTGTACGTCAGTAGTCTGTGTATGTGTTTGTCAGTCAGTAGTCTTTGTATGTGTGTGTACGTCATTAGTCTGTGTATGTGTGTGTGTACGTCAGTAGTCTGTGTATGTGTGTGTGTGTACGTCAGTAGTCTGTGCATTTGTGTGTACGTCAGTAGTCTGTGTATGTGTGTGTACGTCAGTAGTCTGTGTATGTGTGAGTACGTCATTAGTCTGTGTATGTGTGTGTACGTCAGTAGTCTGAGTATGTGTGTGTACGTCAGTAGTATGTGTATGTGTGTATACGTCAGTAGTCTGTGTATGTGTGTGTGTGCGTCAGTAGTCTGTGTATGTGTGTGTGTACGTCAGTAGTCTGTGTATGTGTGTAAACGTCAGTAGTCTGTGTATGTGGGTGTGTTCGTCAGTAGTCTGTGTATGTGTGTGTGTAGGTCAGTAGTATGTGTATGTGTGTATACGTCAGTAGTCTGTGTATGTGTGTTTCTACGTCAGTAGTCTGTGTATGTATGTGTGTGTACGTCAGTAGTCTGTGTATGTGTGTGTGTTCGTCAATAGTCTGTGTATGTGTGTAAGTCAGTAGTCTGTGTATGTGTGTATGTACGTCAGTAGTCTATATATGTGTGTGTGTACGTCAGTAGTCTGTGTATGTGTGTGTGTACGTCAGTAGTCTGTGTATGTGTGTGTGTACGTCAGTAGTCTGTGTTTGTGTGTGTAAGTCATTAGTTTGTGTATGTGTGTGTACGTCAGTAGTCTGTGTATGTGTGTGTGTGTACGTCAGTAGTCTGTGTATGTGTGTATACGTCAGTAGTCTGTGTATGTGTGTACATCAGTAATCTGTGTATGTGGGTGTGTACGTCAGTAGTCTGTGTATGTGTGTGTGTATGTCAGTAGTCTGTGTATGTGTGTACGTCAGTAGTCTGTGTATGTGTGTGTACGTCAGTAGTCTGAGTATGTGTGTATATGTCAGTAGTCTGTGTATGTGTGTGTATGTCAGTAGTCTGTGCATGTGTGTGTATGTCAGTAGTCTGTGTCTGTGTGTGTGTACATCAGTAGTCTGTGTATGTGTGTATAAGTCAGTAGTCTGTGTATGTGTGTGTATGTCAGTAGTCTGTGCATGTGTGTGTACGTCAATAGTCTGTGTCTGTGTGTGTACGTCAGTAGTCTGTGTATGTGTATGTACGTCAGTAGTCTGTGTATGTGTGTGTACGTCGGTAGTCTGAGTATGTGTGTGTGTATGTCAGTAGTCTGTGTATGTGTATGTACGTCAGTAGTCTGTGTATGTGTGTGTACGTCAGTAGTCTGTGTATGTGTGTGTGTACGTCAGTAGTCTGTGTATGTGTGTAAACGTCAGTAGTCTGAGTATGTGTGTGTACGTCAGTAGTATGTGTATGTGTGTGTACGTCGGTAGTCTGAGTATGTGTGTGTGTATGTCAGTAGTCTGTGTATGTGTGTGTACGTCAGTAGTCTGTGTATGTGTGTGTACGTCAGTAGTCTGAGTATATGTGTGTACGTCAGTATTCTGTGTATGTGTGTGTACGTCATTAGTCTGTGTATGTGTGTGTGTACGTCAGTAGTCTGTGTATGTGTGTGTGTGTACGTCAGTAGTCTGTGCATTTGTGTGTACGTCAGTAGTCTGTGTATGTGTGTGTACGTCAGTAGTCTGTGTATGTGTGATTACGTCATTAGTCTGTGTATGTGTGTGTACGTCAGTAGTCTGAGTATGTGTGTGTACGTCAGTAGTATGTGTATGTGTGTATACGTCAGTAGTCTGTGTATGTGTGTAAACGTCAGTAGTCTGAGTATGTGTGTGTACGTCAGTAGTATGTGTATGTGTGTGTACGTCGGTAGTCTGAGTATGTGTGTGTGTATGTCAGTAGTCTGTGTATGTGTGTGTACGTCAGTAGTCTGTGTATGTGTGTGTACGTCAGTAGTCTGAGTATATGTGTGTACGTCAGTATTCTGTGTATGTGTGTGTACGTCATTAGTCTGTGTATGTGTGTGTGTACGTCAGTAGTCTGTGTATGTGTGTGTGTGTACGTCAGTAGTCTGTGCATTTGTGTGTACGTCAGTAGTCTGTGTATGTGTGTGTACGTCAGTAGTCTGTGTATGTGTGAGTACGTCAGTAGTCTGTGTTTGTGTGTGTAAGTCATTAGTTTGTGTATGTGTGTGTACGTCAGTAGTCTGTGTATGTGTGTGTACGTCAGTAGTCTGTGTATGTGTTTGTACGTCAATAGTCTGTGTATGTGTGTGTACGTCAGTAGTCTGTGTATGTGTGTGTGTACGTCAGTAGTCTGTGTAAGTGTTTACACGTCAGTAGTCTGTGTATGTGTGTACGTCAGTAGTCTGAGTATGTGTGTGTACGTCAGTAATCTGTGAATGTGAGTTTGTACGTCAGTAGTCTGTGTATGTGTGTGTGTATGTGTATGTCAGTAGTCTGTGTATGTGTGTGTACGTCAGTAGTCTGTGTAAGTGTGTACACATCAGTAGTCTGTGTATGTGTGTGTGTGTACGTCAGTAATCTGTGTATGTGGGTTTGTACGTCAGTAGTCAGTGTATGTGTGTGTGTATGTCAGTAGTCTGTGTATGTGTGTGTACGACAGTAGTCTGTGTAAGTGTTTACACGTCAGTAGTCTGTGTATGTGTGTGTACGTCAGTAGTCTGTGTATGTGTGTGTACGTCAGTAGTCTGTGTATGTGTGTGTACGTCAGTAGTCTGAGTATGTGTGTACGTCAGCAGTCTGTGTATCTGTGTGTGTATGTCAGTAGTCTGTGTATGTGTGTGTACGTCAGTAGTCTGTGTATGTGTGTGTGTACGTCAGTAGTCTGTGTATGTGTGTATATGTCAGTAGTCTGTGTATGTGTGTGTGTGTACGTCAGTAGTCTGTGTATGTGTGTGTGTATGTCAGTAGTCTGTGTATGTGTGTGTACGTCAGTAGTCTGTGTATGTGTGTGTACGTCATTAGTCTGTGTATGTGTGTGTACGTCAGTAGTCTGTGTATGTGTGTGTGTACGTCAGTAGTCTGTGTGTGTGTTTACGTCAGTAGTCTGTGTATGTGCGTTTACGTCAGTAGTCTGTGTTTGTGTGTGTGTACGTCAGTAGTATGTGTATGTGTATATGTCAGTAGTCTGTGTATGAGTTTGTGTGTACGTCAGTAGTCTGTGTATGTGTGTGTGTACCTCAGTAGTCTGTGCATGTGTGTTTACGTCAGTAGTCTGTGTATGTGTGTGTGTACGTCAGTAGTTTGAGTATGTGTGTGTACGTCAGTAGTCTGTGTATATGTGTGTAAGTCAGTTGTCTGTGTATCTGTGTGTACGTCAGTAGTCTATTTATGTGTGTGTACGTCAGCAGTCTGTGTATGTGTGTGTACGTCAGTAGTCTGTGTATATGTGTGTAAGTCAGTTGTCTTTATATGTGTGTGTGTACGTCAGTAGTCTGTGTATGTGTGTGTACGTCAGTAGTCTGTGTATGTCTGTGTACGTCAGTAGTCTGTGTATGTGTGTGTACGTCAGTAGTCTGTGTATGTGTGTGTACGTCAGTAGTCTGTGTATGTGTGTGTACGTCAGTAGTCTGTGTATGTGTGTGTACGTCAGTAGTCTGTGTATCTGTGTGTACGTCAGTAGTCTATTTATGTGTGTGTACGTCAGCAGTCTGTGTATGTGTGTGTACGTCAGTAGTCTGTGTATGTGTGTGTATGTCAGTAATCTGTGTATGTGTGTATACGTCAGTAGTCTGTGTATGTGTGTGTGTGTGTACGTCAGCAGTCTGTGTATGTGTGTGTACGTCAGTAGTCTGTGTATGTGTGTGTGTATGTCAGTAGTCTGTGTATGTGTGTGTACGTTAGTAGTCTGTGTAAGTGTGTACACGTCAGTAGTCTGTGTATGTGTGTGTACGTCAGTAGTCTGTGTATGTGTGTTTGTACGTTAGTAGTCTGTGTATGTGTGTGTACGTCAGTAGTCTGTGTATGTGTGTGTGTACGTCAGTAGTCTGTGTAAGTGTGTACACGTCAGTAGTCTGTGTATGTGTGTGTGTACGTCAGTAGTCTGTGTATGTGTGTTTGTACGTTAGTAGTCTGTGTATGTGTGTGTACGTCAGTAGTCTGTGTATGTGTGTGTGTACGTCATTAGTCTGTGTATGTGTGTATACGTCAGTAGTCTGTGTATGTGTGTGTGTGTACGTCAGTAATCTGTGTATGTGGGTGTGTACGTCAGAAGTCTGTGTTTGTGTGTGTACGTCAGTAGTCTGTGTATGTGTGTGTACGTCAGTAGTCTGTGTATGTGTGTGTGTACTTCAGTAGTCTGTGTATGTGTGTGTGTACGTCAGTAGTCTGTGTATGTGTGTGTGCACGTCAGTAGTCTGTGCATTTGTGTGTGTACGTCAGTAGTCTGTGTATGTCTGTGTATGTCAGTAGTCTGTGTATGTGTGTCAGTCAGTAGTCTGTGTATGTGTGTGTCAGTTAGTAGTCTGTGTATGTGTGTACATCAGTAGTCTGTGTATGTGTGTGTACGTCAGTAGTCTGTGTATGTGTGTGTACGTCAGTAGTCTGTGTACGTGTGTGTACGTCAGTAGTCTGTGTATGTGTGTCAGTCAGTAGTCTGTGTATGTGTGTGTCAGTCAGTAGTCTGTGTATGTGTGTGTCAGTTAGTAGTCTGTGTATGTGTGTGTACGTCAGTAGTCTGTGTATGTGTGTGTACGTCAGTAGTCTGTGTAAGTGTGTGTACGTCAGTAGTCTGTGTATGTGTGTGTATGTCAGTAGTCTGTGTATGTGTGTGTACATCAGGAGTTTGTGTATATGTGTGTAAGTCAGTTGTCTGTATATGTGTGTGTACGTCAGTAGTCAGTGTATGTGTGTGTACGTCAGTAGTCTGTGTATGTGTGTGTACGTCAGTAGTCTGTGTATGTGTGTGTACGTCAGTAGTCTGTGTATGTGTGTGTACGTCAGTAGTCTGTGTATGTGTGTGTGTACGTCAGTAGTCTGTGCATTTGTGTGTGTACGTCAGTAGTCTGTGTATGTGTGTGTATGTCAGTAGTCTGTGTATGTGTGTGTGTGTACATCAGTAGTCTGTGTATATGTGTGTAAGTCAGTTGTCTGTGTATGTGTGTGTACGTCAGTAGTCTGTGTATCTGTGTGTACGTCAGTAGTCTGTTTATGTGTGTGTGTGTACGTCAGTAGTCTGTGTATGTGTGTATACGTCAGTAGTCTGTGTATGTGTGTACATCAGTAATCTGTGTATGTGGGTGTGTACGTCAGTAGTCTGTGTATGTGTGTGTGTCAGTAGTCTGTGTATGTGTGTACGTCAGTAGTCTGTGTATGTGTGTGTACGTCAGTAGTCTGAGTATGTGTGTGTACGTCAGTAGTCTGAGTATGTGTGTGTACGTCAGTATTCTGTGTATGTGTGTGTACGTCATTAGTCTGTGTATGTGTGTGTGTACGTCAGTAGTCTGTGTATGTGTGTGTGTGTACGTCAGTAGTCTGTGCATTTGTGTGTACGTCAGTAGTCTGTGTATGTGTGTGTACGTCAGTAGTCTGTGTATGTGTGAGTACGTCATTAGTCTGTGTATGTGTGTGTACGTCAGTAGTCTGAGTATGTGTGTGCACGTCAGTAGTATGTGTATGTGTGTATACGTCAGTAGTCTGTGTATGTGTGTGTGTGCGTCAGTAGTCTGTGTATGTGTGTGTGTACGTCAGTAGTCTGTGTATGTGTGTGTACGTCAGTAGTCTGTGTATGTGTGTGTACGTCAGTAGTCTGTGTATGTGTTTGTCAGTCAGTAGTCTTTGTATGTGTGTGTACGTCATTAGTCTGTGTATGTGTGTGTGTACGTCAGTAGTCTGTGTATGTGTGTGTGTGTACGTCAGTAGTCTGTGCATTTGTGTGTACGTCAGTAGTCTGTGTATGTGTGTGTACGTCAGTAGTCTGTGTATGTGTGAGTACGTCATTAGTCTGTGTATGTGTGTGTACGTCAGTAGTCTGAGTATGTGTGTGTACGTCAGTAGTATGTGTATGTGTGTATACGTCAGTAGTCTGTGTATGTGTGTGTGTGCGTCAGTAGTCTGTGTATGTGTGTGTGTACGTCAGTAGTCTGTGTATGTGTGTAAACGTCAGTAGTCTGTGTATGTGGGTGTGTTCGTCAGTAGTCTGTGTATGTGTGTGTGTAGGTCAGTAGTATGTGTATGTGTGTATACGTCAGTAGTCTGTGTATGTGTGTTTCTACGTCAGTAGTCTGTGTATGTATGTGTGTGTACGTCAGTAGTCTGTGTATGTGTGTGTGTTCGTCAATAGTCTGTGTATGTGTGTAAGTCAGTAGTCTGTGTATGTGTGTATGTACGTCAGTAGTCTATATATGTGTGTGTGTACGTCAGTAGTCTGTGTATGTGTGTGTGTACGTCAGTAGTCTGTGTATGTGTGTGTGTACGTCAGTAGTCTGTGTTTGTGTGTGTAAGTCATTAGTTTGTGTATGTGTGTGTACGTCAGTAGTCTGTGTATGTGTGTGTGTGTACGTCAGTAGTCTGTGTATGTGTGTATACGTCAGTAGTCTGTGTATGTGTGTACATCAGTAATCTGTGTATGTGGGTGTGTACGTCAGTAGTCTGTGTATGTGTGTGTGTATGTCAGTAGTCTGTGTATGTGTGTACGTCAGTAGTCTGTGTATGTGTGTGTACGTCAGTAGTCTGAGTATGTGTGTATATGTCAGTAGTCTGTGTATGTGTGTGTATGTCAGTAGTCTGTGCATGTGTGAGTATGTCAGTAGTCTGTGTCTGTGTGTGTGTACATCAGTAGTCTGTGTATGTGTGTATAAGTCAGTAGTCTGTGTATGTGTGTGTATGTCAGTAGTCTGTGCATGTGTGTGTACGTCAATAGTCTGTGTCTGTGTGTGTACGTCAGTAGTCTGTGTATGTGTATGTACGTCAGTAGTCTGTGTATGTGTGTGTACGTCGGTAGTCTGAGTATGTGTGTGTGTATGTCAGTAGTCTGTGTATGTGTATGTACGTCAGTAGTCTGTGTATGTGTGTGTACGTCAGTAGTCTGTGTATGTGTGTGTGTACGTCAGTAGTCTGTGTATGTGTGTAAACGTCAGTAGTCTGAGTATGTGTGTGTACGTCAGTAGTATGTGTATGTGTGTGTACGTCGGTAGTCTGAGTATGTGTGTGTGTATGTCAGTAGTCTGTGTATGTGTGTGTACGTCAGTAGTCTGTGTATGTGTGTGTACGTCAGTAGTCTGTGTATGTGTGTGTACGTCAGTAGTCTGTGTATGTGTGAGTACGTCATTAGTCTGTGTATGTGTGTGTACGTCAGTAGTCTGAGTATGTGTGTGTACGTCAGTAGTATGTGTATGTGTGTATACGTCAGTAGTCTGTGTATGTGTGTAAACGTCAGTAGTCTGAGTATGTGTGTGTACGTCAGTAGTATGTGTATGTGTGTGTACGTCGGTAGTCTGAGTATGTGTGTGTGTATGTCAGTAGTCTGTGTATGTGTGTGTACGTCAGTAGTCTGTGTATGTGTGTGTACGTCAGTAGTCTGAGTATATGTGTGTACGTCAGTATTCTGTGTATGTGTGTGTACGTCATTAGTCTGTGTATGTGTGTGTGTACGTCAGTAGTCTGTGTATGTGTGTGTGTGTACGTCAGTAGTCTGTGCATTTGTGTGTACGTCAGTAGTCTGTGTATGTGTGTGTACGTCAGTAGTCTGTGTATGTGTGAGTACGTCAGTAGTCTGTGTTTGTGTGTGTAAGTCATTAGTTTGTGTATGTGTGTGTACGTCAGTAGTCTGTGTATGTGTGTGTACGTCAGTAGTCTGTGTATGTGTTTGTACGTCAATAGTCTGTGTATGTGTGTGTACGTCAGTAGTCTGTGTATGTGTGTGTGTACGTCAGTAGTCTGTGTAAGTGTTTACACGTCAGTAGTCTGTGTATGTGTGTACGTCAGTAGTCTGAGTATGTGTGTGTACGTCAGTAATCTGTGAATGTGAGTTTGTACGTCAGTAGTCTGTGTATGTGTGTGTGTATGTGTATGTCAGTAGTCTGTGTATGTGTGTGTACGTCAGTAGTCTGTGTAAGTGTGTACACATCAGTAGTCTGTGTATGTGTGTGTGTGTACGTCAGTAATCTGTGTATGTGGGTTTGTACGTCAGTAGTCAGTGTATGTGTGTGTGTATGTCAGTAGTCTGTGTATGTGTGTGTACGACAGTAGTCTGTGTAAGTGTTTACACGTCAGTAGTCTGTGTATGTGTGTGTACGTCAGTAGTCTGTGTATGTGTGTGTACGTCAGTAGTCTGTGTATGTGTGTGTACGTCAGTAGTCTGAGTATGTGTGTACGTCAGCAGTCTGTGTATCTGTGTGTGTATGTCAGTAGTCTGTGTATGTGTGTGTACGTCAGTAGTCTGTGTATGTGTGTGTGTACGTCAGTAGTCTGTGTATGTGTGTATATGTCAGTAGTCTGTGTATGTGTGTGTGTGTACGTCAGTAGTCTGTGTATGTGTGTGTGTATGTCAGTAGTCTGTGTATGTGTGTGTACGTCAGTAGTCTGTGTATGTGTGTGTACGTCATTAGTCTGTGTATGTGTGTGTACGTCAGTAGTCTGTGTATGTGTGTGTGTACGTCAGTAGTCTGTGTGTGTGTTTACGTCAGTAGTCTGTGTATGTGCGTTTACGTCAGTAGTCTGTGTTTGTGTGTGTGTACGTCAGTAGTATGTGTATGTGTATATGTCAGTAGTCTGTGTATGAGTTTGTGTGTACGTCAGTAGTCTGTGTATGTGTGTGTGTACCTCAGTAGTCTGTGCATGTGTGTTTACGTCAGTAGTCTGTGTATGTGTGTGTGTACGTCAGTAGTTTGAGTATGTGTGTGTACGTCAGTAGTCTGTGTATATGTGTGTAAGTCAGTTGTCTGTGTATCTGTGTGTACGTCAGTAGTCTATTTATGTGTGTGTACGTCAGCAGTCTGTGTATGTGTGTGTACGTCAGTAGTCTGTGTATATGTGTGTAAGTCAGTTGTCTTTATATGTGTGTGTGTACGTCAGTAGTCTGTGTATGTGTGTGTACGTCAGTAGTCTGTGTATGTCTGTGTACGTCAGTAGTCTGTGTATGTGTGTGTACGTCAGTAGTCTGTGTATGTGTGTGTACGTCAGTAGTCTGTGTATGTGTGTGTACGTCAGTAGTCTGTGTATGTGTGTGTACGTCAGTAGTCTGTGTATCTGTGTGTACGTCAGTAGTCTATTTATGTGTGTGTACGTCAGCAGTCTGTGTATGTGTGTGTACGTCAGTAGTCTGTGTATATGTTTGTGTACGTCAGTAGTCTGTGTATGTGTGTGTATGTCAGTAATCTGTGTATGTGTGTATACGTCAGTAGTCTGTGTATGTGTGTGTGTGTGTACGTCAGCAGTCTGTGTATGTGTGTGTACGTCAGTAGTCTGTGTATGTGTGTGTGTATGTCAGTAGTCTGTGTATGTGTGTGTACGTTAGTAGTCTGTGTAAGTGTGTACACGTCAGTAGTCTGTGTATGTGTGTGTACGTCAGTAGTCTGTGTATGTGTGTTTGTACGTTAGTAGTCTGTGTATGTGTGTGTACGTCAGTAGTCTGTGTATGTGTGTGTGTACGTCAGTAGTCTGTGTAAGTGTGTACACGTCAGTAGTCTGTGTATGTGTGTGTGTACGTCAGTAGTCTGTGTATGTGTGTTTGTACGTTAGTAGTCTGTGTATGTGTGTGTACGTCAGTAGTCTGTGTATGTGTGTGTGTACGTCATTAGTCTGTGTATGTGTGTATACGTCAGTAGTCTGTGTATGTGTGTGTGTGTACGTCAGTAATCTGTGTATGTGGGTGTGTACGTCAGAAGTCTGTGTTTGTGTGTGTACGTCAGTAGTCTGTGTATGTGTGTGTACGTCAGTAGTCTGTGTATGTGTGTGTGTACTTCAGTAGTCTGTGTATGTGTGTGTGTACGTCAGTAGTCTGTGTATGTGTGTGTGCACGTCAGTAGTCTGTGCATTTGTGTGTGTACGTCAGTAGTCTGTGTATGTCTGTGTATGTCAGTAGTCTGTGTATGTGTGTCAGTCAGTAGTCTGTGTATGTGTGTGTCAGTTAGTAGTCTGTGTATGTGTGTACATCAGTAGTCTGTGTATGTGTGTGTACGTCAGTAGTCTGTGTATGTGTGTGTACGTCAGTAGTCTGTGTACGTGTGTGTACGTCAGTAGTCTGTGTATGTGTGTCAGTCAGTAGTCTGTGTATGTGTGTGTCAGTCAGTAGTCTGTGTATGTGTGTGTCAGTTAGTAGTCTGTGTATGTGTGTGTACGTCAGTAGTCTGTGTATGTGTGTGTACGTCAGTAGTCTGTGTAAGTGTGTGTACGTCAGTAGTCTGTGTATGTGTGTGTATGTCAGTAGTCTGTGTATGTGTGTGTACATCAGGAGTTTGTGTATATGTGTGTAAGTCAGTTGTCTGTATATGTGTGTGTACGTCAGTAGTCAGTGTATGTGTGTGTACGTCAGTAGTCTGTGTATGTGTGTGTACGTCAGTAGTCTGTGTATGTGTGTGTACGTCAGTAGTCTGTGTATGTGTGTGTACGTCAGTAGTCTGTGTATGTGTGTGTGTACGTCAGTAGTCTGTGCATTTGTGTGTGTACGTCAGTAGTCTGTGTATGTGTGTGTATGTCAGTAGTCTGTGTATGTGTGTGTGTGTACATCAGTAGTCTGTGTATATGTGTGTAAGTCAGTTGTCTGTGTATGTGTGTGTACGTCAGTAGTCTGTGTATCTGTGTGTACGTCAGTAGTCTGTTTATGTGTGTGTACGTCAGCAGTCTGTGTATGTGTGTGTATGTCAGTAGTCTGTGTATGTGTTTGTGTATGTCAGTAGTCTGTGTATGTGTGTGTACGTCAGTAATCTGTGTATGTGTGTATACGTCAGTAGTCCGTGTATGTGTGTGTGTGTACGTCAGCAGTCTGTGTATGTGTGTGTACGTCAGTAGTCTGTGTATGTGTTTGTGTATGTCAGTAGTCTGTGTATGTGTGTGTACGTCAGTAGTCTGTGTAAGTGTGTACACGTCAGTAGTCTGTGTATGTGTGTGTACGTCAGTAGTCTGTGTATGTGTGTGTACGTCAGTAGTCTGAGTATGTGTGTGTACGTCAGTAGTATCTGTATGTGTGTATACGTCAGTAGTCTGTGTATGTGTGTGTATGTCAGTAGTCTGTGTATGTGTGTGTACATCAGGAGTCTGTGTATATGTGTGTAAGTCAGTTGTCTGTATATGTGTGTGTACGTCAGTAGTCAGTGTATGTGTGTGTACGTCAGTAGTCTGTGTATGTGTGTGTACGTCAGTAGTTTGTGTATGTGTGTGTACGTCAGTAGTCTGTGTATGTGTGTGTACGTCAGTAGTCTGTGTATGTGTGTGTACGTCAGTAGTCTGTGTATGTGTGTGTGTACGTCAGTAGTCTGTGCATTTGTGTGTGTACGTCAGTAGTCTGTGTATGTGTGTGTATGTCAGTAGTCTGTGTATGTGTGTGTGTGTGTACATCAGTAGTCTGTGTATATGTGTGTAAGTCAGTTGTCTTTATATGTGTGTGTGTACGTCAGTAGTCTGTGTATGTGTGTGTACGTCAGTAGTCTGTGTATGTGTGTGTACGTCAGTAGTCTGTGTATGTGTGTGTACGTCAGTAGTCTGTGTATGTGTGTGTACGTCAGTAGTCTGTGTATGTGTGTGTGTACGTCAGTAGTCTGTGTATGTGTGTGTACGTCAGTAGTCTGTGTATGGCTGCATTCACACAGAGTAACGCCAGGCGTCATTTGTGTGTAATTTGTGTGTCTTTTACGGCCGTCATAAAACGTTTACATAGAGTTCTATAGGAAAAGACGTCCGTAATTTACTGCCGTCATTTACGGCCGTCATTACAATGACGGCCGTAAATGACGGCCGTAAATGACGGCCGTCTTTTCCTATAGAACTCTATGTAAACGTTTTATGACGGCCGTAAAAGACACACAAATTACACACAAATGACGCCTGGCGTTACTCTGTGTGAATGCAGCCTATCTGTGTGTACGTCAGTAGTCTGTTTATGTGTGTGTACGTCAGCAGTCTGTGTATGTGTGTGTACGTCAGTAGTCTGTGTATGTGTTTATGAACGTCAGTAGTCTGTGTATGTGTGTGTACGTCAGTAATCTGTGTATGTGTGTATACGTCAGTAGTCTGTGTATGTGTGTGTGTGTACGTCAGCAGTCTGTGTATGTGTGTGTACGTCAGTAGTCTGTGTATGTGTTTGTGTATGTCAGTAGTCTGTGTATGTGTGTGTACGTTAGTAGTCTGTGTAAGTGTGTACACGTCAGTAGTCTGTGTATGTGTGTGTGTACGTCAGTAGTCTGTGTATGTGTGTTTGTACGTTAGTAGTCTGTGTATGTGTGTGTACGTCAGTAGTCTGTGTATGTGTGTGTGTACGTCAGTAGTCTGTGTAAGTGTGTGTGTACGTCAGTAGTCTGTGTATGTGTGTTTGTACGTTAGTAGTCTGTGTATGTGTGTGTACGTCAGTAGTCTGTGTATGTGTGTGTGTACGTCATTAGTCTGTGTATGTGTGTATACGTCAGTAGTCTGTGTATGTGTGTGTGTGTACGTCAGTAATCTGTGTATGTGGGTGTGTACGTCAGAAGTCTGTGTATGTGTGTGTACGTCAGTAGTCTGTGTATGTGTGTGTACGTCAGTAGTCTGTGTATGTGTGTGTGTACGTCAGTAGTCTGTGTATGTGTGTGTGTACGTCAGTAGTCTGTGTATGTGTGTGTGTGCACGTCAGTAGTCTGTGCATTTTTGTGTGTACGTCAGTAGTCTGTGTATGTCTGTGTATGTCAGTAGTCTGTGTATGTGTGTGTGTACATCAGTAGTCTGTGTATATGTGTGTAAGTCAGTTGTCTGTATATGTGTGTGTGTGTACGTCAGTAGTCTGTGTATGTGTGTGTACGTCAGTAGTCTGTGTATGTGTGTGTACGTCAGTAGTCTGTGTATGTGTGTGTACGTCAGTAGTCTGAGTATGTGTGTGTACGTCAGTAGTATCTGTATGTGTGTATACATCAGTAGTCTGTGTATGTGTGTGTATGTCAGTAGTCTGTGTATGTGTGTGTACATCAGGAGTTTGTGTATATGTGTGTAAGTCAGTTGTCTGTATATGTGTGTGTACGTCAGTAGTCAGTGTATGTGTGTGTACGTCAGTAGTCTGTGTATGTGTGTGTACGTCAGTAGTCTGTGTATGTGTGTGTACGTCAGTAGTCTGTGTATGTGTGTGTACGTCAGTAGTCTGTGTATGTGTGTGTACGTCAGTAGTCTGTGTATGTGTGTGTACGTCAGTAGTCTGTGTATGTGTGTGTATGTCAGTAGTCTGTGTATGTGTGTGTGTGTACATCAGTAGTCTGTGCATTTGTGTGTGTACGTCAGTAGTCTGTGTATGTGTGTGTATGTCAGTAGTTTGTGTATGTGTGTGTGTGTACATCAGTAGCCTGTGTATATGTGTGTAAGTCAGTTGTCTTTATATGTGTGTGTGTACGTCAGTAGTCTGTGTATGTGTGTGTACGTCAGTAGTCTGTGTATGTGTGTGTACGTCAGTAGTCTGTGTATGTGTGTGTACGTCAGTAGTCTGTGTATGTGTGTGTACGTCAGTAGTCTGTGTATGTGTGTGTACGTCAGTAGTCTGTGTATGTGTGTGTACGTCAGTAGTCTGTGTATCTGTGTGTACGTCAGTAGTCTGTTTATGTGTGTGTACGTCAGAAGTCTGTGTATGTGTGTGTACGTCAGTAGTCTGTGTATGTGTTTGTGTACGTCAGTAGTCTGTGTATGTGTGTGTACGTCAGTAATCTGTGTATGTGTGTATACGTCAGTAGTCTGTGTATGTGTGTGTGTGTGTACGTCAGCAGTCTGTGTATGTGTGTGTACGTCAGTAGTCGGTGTATGTGTTTGTGTATGTCAGTAGTCTGTGTATGTGTGTGTACGTTAGTAGTCTGTGTAAGTGTGTACACGTCAGTAGTCTGTGTATGTGTGTGTGTACGTCAGTAGTCTGTGTATGTGTGTGTGTGCACATCAGTAGTCTGAGCATTTGTGTGTGTACGTCAGTAGTCTGTGTATGTCTGTGTATGTCAGTAGTCTGTGTATGTGTGTGTACGTCAGTAGTCTGTGTATGTCTGTGTACGTCAGTAGTCTGTGTATGTGTGTGTGTATGTCAGTAGTCTGTGTATGTGTGTGTACGTCAGTAGTCTGTGTAAGTGTTTACACGTCAGTAGTCTGTGTATGTGTGTGTACGTCAGTAGTCTGTGTATGTGTGTGTACGTCAGTAGTCTGTGTATGTGTGTGTACGTCAGTAGTCTGAGTATGTGTGTACGTCAGCAGTCTGTGTATCTGTGTGTGTATGTCAGTAGTCTGTGTATGTGTGTGTACGTCAGTAGTCTGTGTATGTGTGTGTGTACGTCAGTAGTCTGTGTATGTGTGTATATGTCAGTAGTCTGTGTATGTGTGTGTGTGTACGTCAGTAGTCTGTGTATGTGTGTGTGTATGTCAGTAGTCTGTGTATGTGTGTGTACGTCAGTAGTCTGTGTATGTGTGTGTACGTCATTAGTCTGTGTATGTGTGTGTACGTCAGTAGTCTGTGTATGTGTGTGTGTACGTCAGTAGTCTGTGTGTGTGTTTACGTCAGTAGTCTGTGTATGTGCGTTTACGTCAGTAGTCTGTGTTTGTGTGTGTGTACGTCAGTAGTATGTGTATGTGTATATGTCAGTAGTCTGTGTATGAGTTTGTGTGTACGTCAGTAGTCTGTGTATGTGTGTGTGTACCTCAGTAGTCTGTGCATGTGTGTTTACGTCAGTAGTCTGTGTATGTGTGTGTGTACGTCAGTAGTTTGAGTATGTGTGTGTACGTCAGTAGTCTGTGTATATGTGTGTAAGTCAGTTGTCTGTGTATCTGTGTGTACGTCAGTAGTCTATTTATGTGTGTGTACGTCAGCAGTCTGTGTATGTGTGTGTACGTCAGTAGTCTGTGTATATGTGTGTAAGTCAGTTGTCTTTATATGTGTGTGTGTACGTCAGTAGTCTGTGTATGTGTGTGTACGTCAGTAGTCTGTGTATGTCTGTGTACGTCAGTAGTCTGTGTATGTGTGTGTACGTCAGTAGTCTGTGTATGTGTGTGTACGTCAGTAGTCTGTGTATGTGTGTGTACGTCAGTAGTCTGTGTATGTGTGTGTACGTCAGTAGTCTGTGTATCTGTGTGTACGTCAGTAGTCTATTTATGTGTGTGTACGTCAGCAGTCTGTGTATGTGTGTGTACGTCAGTAGTCTGTGTATATGTTTGTGTACGTCAGTAGTCTGTGTATGTGTGTGTACGTCAGTAATCTGTGTATGTGTGTATACGTCAGTAGTCTGTGTATGTGTGTGTGTGTGTACGTCAGCAGTCTGTGTATGTGTGTGTACGTCAGTAGTCTGTGTATGTGTTTGTGTATGTCAGTAGTCTGTGTATGTGTGTGTACGTTAGTAGTCTGTGTAAGTGTGTACACGTCAGTAGTCTGTGTATGTGTGTGTACGTCAGTAGTCTGTGTATGTGTGTTTGTACGTTAGTAGTCTGTGTATGTGTGTGTACGTCAGTAGTCTGTGTATGTGTGTGTGTACGTCAGTAGTCTGTGTAAGTGTGTACACGTCAGTAGTCTGTGTATGTGTGTGTGTACGTCAGTAGTCTGTGTATGTGTGTTTGTACGTTAGTAGTCTGTGTATGTGTGTGTACGTCAGTAGTCTGTGTATGTGTGTGTGTACGTCATTAGTCTGTGTATGTGTGTATACGTCAGTAGTCTGTGTATGTGTGTGTGTGTGTACGTCAGTAATCTGTGTATGTGGGTGTGTACGTCAGAAGTCTGTGTATGTGTGTGTACGTCAGTAGTCTGTGTATGTGTGTGTACGTCAGTAGTCTGTGTATGTGTGTGTGTACTTCAGTAGTCTGTGTATGTGTGTGTACGTCAGTAGTCTGTGTATGTGTGTGTGTGCACGTCAGTAGTCTGTGCATTTGTGTGTGTACGTCAGTAGTCTGTGTATGTCTGTGTATGTCAGTAGTCTGTGTATGTGTGTGTACATCAGTAGTCTGTGTATATGTGTGTAAGTCAGTTGTCTGTATATGTGTGTGTGTGTACGTCAGTAGTCTGTGTAAGTGTGTGTACGTCAGTAGTCTGTGTATGTGTGTGTACGTCAGTAGTCTGTGTATGTGTGTGTACGTCAGTAGTCTGAGTATGTGTGTGTACGTCAGTAGTATCTGTATGTGTGTATACATCAGTAGTCTGTGTATGTGTGTGTATGTCAGTAGTCTGTGTATGTGTGTGTACATCAGGAGTTTGTGTATATGTGTGTAAGTCAGTTGTCTGTATATGTGTGTGTACGTCAGTAGTCAGTGTATGTGTGTGTACGTCAGTAGTCTGTGTATGTGTGTGTACGTCAGTAGTCTGTGTATGTGTGTGTACGTCAGCAGTCTGTGTATGTGTGTGTACGTCAGTAGTCTGTGTATGTGTTTGTGTATGTCAGTAGTCTGTGTATGTGTGTGTACGTTAGTAGTCTGTGTAAGTGTGTACACGTCAGTAGTCTGTGTATGTGTGTGTACGTCAGTAGTCTGTGTATGTGTGTTTGTACGTTAGTAGTCTGTGTATGTGTGTGTACGTCAGTAGTCTGTGTATGTGTGTGTGTACGTCAGTAGTCTGTGTAAGTGTGTACACGTCAGTAGTCTGTGTATGTGTGTGTGTACATCAGTAGTCTGTGTATGTGTGTTTGTACGTTAGTAGTCTGTGTATGTGTGTGTACGTCAGTAGTCTGTGTATGTGTGTGTGTACGTCATTAGTCTGTGTATGTGTGTATACGTCAGTAGTCTGTGTATGTGTGTGTGTGTGTACGTCAGTAATCTGTGTATGTGGGTGTGTACGTCAGAAGTCTGTGTATGTGTGTGTACGTCAGTAGTCTGTGTATGTGTGTGTACGTCAGTAGTCTGTGTATGTGTGTGTGTACTTCAGTAGTCTGTGTATGTGTGTGTGTACGTCAGTAGTCTGTGTATGTGTGTGTGTGCACGTCAGTAGTCTGTGCATTTGTGTGTGTACGTCAGTAGTCTGTGTATGTCTGTGTATGTCAGTAGTCTGTGTATGTGTGTGTACATCAGTAGTCTGTGTATATGTGTGTAAGTCAGTTGTCTGTATATGTGTGTGTGAGTACGTCAGTAGTCTGTGTAAGTGTGTGTACGTCAGTAGTCTGTGTATGTGTGTGTACGTCAGTAATCTGTGTATGTGTGTGTACGTCAGTAGTCTGAGTATGTGTGTGTACGTCAGTAGTATCTGTATGTGTGTATACATCAGTAGTCTGTGTATGTGTGTGTATGTCAGTAGTCTGTGTATGTGTGTGTACATCAGGAGTTTGTGTATATGTGTGTAAGTCAGTTGTCTGTATATGTGTGTGTACGTCAGTAGTCAGTGTATGTGTGTGTACGTCAGTAGTCTGTGTATGTGTGTGTACGTCAGTAGTCTGTGTATGTGTGTGTACGTCAGTAGTCTGTGTATGTGTGTGTACGTCAGTAGTCTGTGTATGTGTGTGTACGTCAGTAGTCTGTGTATGTGTGTGTGTACGTCAGTAGTCTGTGCATTTGTGTGTGTACGTCAGTAGTCTGTGTATGTGTGTGTATGTCAGTAGTCTGTGTATGTGTGTGTGTGTACATCAGTAGTCTGTGTATATGTGTGTAAGTCAGTTGTCTTTATATGTGTGTGTGTACGTCAGTAGTCTGTGTATGTGTGTGTACGTCAGTAGTCTGTGTATGTGTGTGTACGTCAGTAGTCTGTGTATCTGTGTGTACGTCAGTAGTCTGTTTATGTGTGTGTACGTCAGCAGTCTGTGTATGTGTGTGTATGTCAGTAGTCTGTGTATGTGTTTGTGTATGTCAGTAGTCTGTGTATGTGTGTGTACGTCAGTAATCTGTTTATGTGTGTATACGTCAGTAGTCCGTGTATGTGTGTGTGTGTACGTCAGCAGTCTGTGTATGTGTGTGTACGTCAGTAGTCTGTGTATGTGTTTGTGTATGTCAGTAGTCTGTGTATGTGTGTGTACGTCAGTAGTCTGTGTAAGTGTGTACACGTCAGTAGTCTGTGTATGTGTGTGTACGTCAGTAGTCTGTGTATGTGTGTGTACGTCAGTAGTCTGAGTATGTGTGTGTACGTCAGTAGTATCTGTATGTGTGTATACGTCAGTAGTCTGTGTATGTGTGTGTATGTCAGTAGTCTGTGTATGTGTGTGTACATCAGGAGTCTGTGTATATGTGTGTAAGTCAGTTGTCTGTATATGTGTGTGTACGTCAGTAGTCAGTGTATGTGTGTGTACGTCAGTAGTCTGTGTATGTGTGTGTACGTCAGTAGTTTGTGTATGTGTGTGTACGTCAGTAGTCTGTGTATGTGTGTGTACGTCAGTAGTCTGTGTATGTGTGTGTACGTCAGTAGTCTGTGTATGTGTGTGTGTACGTCAGTAGTCTGTGCATTTGTGTGTGTACGTCAGTAGTCTGTGTATGTGTGTGTATGTCAGTAGTCTGTGTATGTGTGTGTGTGTACATCAGTAGTCTGTGTATATGTGTGTAAGTCAGTTGTCTTTATATGTGTGTGTGTACGTCAGTAGTCTGTGTATGTGTGTGTACGTCAGTAGTCTGTGTATGTGTGTGTACGTCAGTAGTCTGTGTATGTGTGTGTACGTCAGTAGTCTGTGTATGTGTGTGTACGTCAGTAGTCTGTGTATGTGTGTGTGTACGTCAGTAGTCTGTGTATGTGTGTGTACGTCAGTAGTCTGTGTATCTGTGTGTACGTCAGTAGTCTGTTTATGTGTGTGTACGTCAGCAGTCTGTGTATGTGTGTGTACGTCAGTAGTCTGTGTATGTGTTTATGAACGTCAGTAGTCTGTGTATGTGTGTGTACGTCAGTAATCTGTGTATGTGTGTATACGTCAGTAGTCTGTGTATGTGTGTGTGTGTACGTCAGCAGTCTGTGTATGTGTGTGTACGTCAGTAGTCTGTGTATGTGTTTGTGTATGTCAGTAGTCTGTGTATGTGTGTTTGTACGTTAGTAGTCTGTGTATGTGTGTGTACGTCAGTAGTCTGTGTATGTGTGTGTGTACGTCAGTAGTCTGTGTAAGTGTGTACACGTCAGTAGTCTGTGTATGTGTGTGTGTACGTCAGTAGTCTGTGTATGTGTGTTTGTACGTTAGTAGTCTGTGTATGTGTGTGTACGTCAGTAGTCTGTGTATGTGTGTGTGTACGTCATTAGTCTGTGTATGTGTGTATACGTCAGTAGTCTGTGTATGTGTGTGTGTGTACGTCAGTAATCTGTGTATGTGGGTGTGTACGTCAGAAGTCTGTGTATGTGTGTGTACGTCAGTAGTCTGTGTATGTGTGTGTACGTCAGTAGTCTGTGTATGTGTGTGTGTACGTCAGTAGTCTGTGTATGTGTGTGTGTACGTCAGTAGTCTGTGTATGTGTGTGTGTGCACGTCAGTAGTCTGTGCATTTGTGTGTGTACGTCAGTAGTCTGTGTATGTCTGTGTATGTCAGTAGTCTGTGTATGTGTGTGTGTACATCAGTAGTCTGTGTATATGTGTGTAAGTCAGTTGTCTGTATATGTGTGTGTGTGTACGTCAGTAGTCTGTGTATGTGTGTGTACGTCAGTAGTCTGTGTATGTGTGTGTACGTCAGTAGTCTGTGTATGTGTGTGTACGTCAGTAGTCTGAGTATGTGTGTGTACGTCAGTAGTATCTGTATGTGTGTATACATCAGTAGTCTGTGTATGTGTGTGTATGTCAGTAGTCTGTGTATGTGTGTGTACATCAGGAGTTTGTGTATATGTGTGTAAGTCAGTTGTCTGTATATGTGTGTGTACGTCAGTAGTCAGTGTATGTGTGTGTACGTCAGTAGTCTGTGTATGTGTGTGTACGTCAGTAGTCTGTGTATGTGTGTGTACGTCAGTAGTCTGTGTATGTGTGTGTACGTCAGTAGTCTGTGTATGTGTGTGTACGTCAGTAGTCTGTGTATGTGTGTGTACGTCAGTAGTCTGTGTATGTGTGTGTATGTCAGTAGTCTGTGTATGTGTGTGTGTGTACATCAGTAGTCTATGCATTTGTGTGTGTATGTCAGTAGTCTGTGTATGTGTGTGTATGTCAGTAGTTTGTGTATGTGTGTGTGTGTACATCAGTAGCCTGTGTATATGTGTGTAAGTCAGTTGTCTTTATATGTGTGTGTGTACGTCAGTAGTCTGTGTATGTGTGTGTACGTCAGTAGTCTGTGTATGTGTGTGTACGTCAGTAGTCTGTGTATGTGTGTGTACGTCAGTAGTCTGTGTATGTGTGTGTACGTCAGTAGTCTGTGTATGTGTGTGTACGTCAGTAGTCTGTGTATGTGTGTGTACGTCAGTAGTCTGTGTATCTGTGTGTACGTCAGTAGTCTGTTTATGTGTGTGTACGTCAGAAGTCTGTGTATGTGTGTGTACGTCAGTAGTCTGTGTATGTGTTTGTGTACGTCAGTAGTCTGTGTATGTGTGTGTACGTCAGTAATCTGTGTATGTGTGTATACGTCAGTAGTCTGTGTATGTGTGTGTGTGTGTACGTCAGCAGTCTGTGTATGTGTGTGTACGTCAGTAGTCGGTGTATGTGTTTGTGTATGTCAGTAGTCTGTGTATGTGTGTGTACGTTAGTAGTCTGTGTAAGTGTGTACACGTCAGTAGTCTGTGTATGTGTGTGTGTACGTCAGTAGTCTGTGTATGTGTGTGTGTGCACGTCAGTAGTCTGTGCATTTGTGTGTGTACGTCAGTAGTCTGTGTATGTCTGTGTATGTCAGTAGTCTGTGTATGTGTGTGTACGTCAGTAGTCTGTGTATGTCTGTGTATGTCAGTGTCACGGGATGGTTAGAGTCTATACTATAGGCAATGTGTAATATATATTTCATGTGGAATGTATTCTCTAACCTGTTGTAAACATCAGTGTGTAGTTGGCTGATTAGGGTCTAGTGTGTTAGCACATTGTATGCAAATACCTCTAACTAGTGAGGACCAGTGAGGACAATGGGTGGAGATAATCTGATCAGTGTCTCCAAGAAGATGTTGGACGGTGCATTGTCCACAGGAGACAGGGAGTCTGCTCTCCTTGGTATAGGTGAGGGGGGAAGGATCTGTGACTCAGCCCTCCCCACCCACAGATAGAGGAAGTAACAGTCTTAGTATATAGTTGTAGCTAGCAGTTAGTATGTGTTAGCCGGCCTGTGCACAGCTCTGCAGAGAGCCAGGATTTAGTTACAGGACCAAGGAACCAAAGCTATCATTGGATTGTGACTTCTGTGGACTTATTGTTGTTACGGTTGATGTGACCGCCGCCGGCTACTAACTTTGTGGATTACAATAAATTGCTGTTGTCTCCCGACCTCTTGCGTCCGTGTTGATTCAAAAGACCATCCGGAGGAAGACGTATACCTTTGCTCCGTGACAACTGGTTGGCAGTGGTGGGATCAACAGCGGACAACGAGATGGACTACAGCAGCTCAGCGATTAATGGAGCCACAACCTCAGAATACAGGAACTGGACTATGGCAAGTCTACAAGTAAGGGCCCGGGAACTAAACCTGAGTTACCAGGGAAGAACGAAAGATCAACTGATCGAGGCACTGGAGGAGATGACCCTGCAAAGCGACCATGAGGAGGGCTGCCCCCAGGAGACTGGAGAGATACAGGAGTGGCAGGTACAGACCCAAAAGAGCAGATGGGTTGTTTTGTATGAGGAGGAATTGGCAGTGCTGGGGCTAGAAGCAACTGCAGAGCAAAGGAGTAGAGCGTTACAGAGGGCTCAGGAAACGGAGAAGGAGGAACAGAGAATGGCGCATGAAAAGGAAAGAATGGCGCATGAAATGCGAATGGCTGAGATAACTATGAGGAATTATAATCAAACGTCGACCCCCAGCCCAACAGTGAGAGAACCACCATATGTCTCCCATAAACACTTCAAGACCTTTGAGGAAGCGGCTGGGGATGTTGATGGATATTTTCAGGACTTCGAACACCAGTGCCGCCTGATGGAAGTCCCAGAGAAGGATTGGGTCCGGTATCTGGTGGGGCACCTACGAGATGGGGCTGCGGAAGCTCTCAGAGCCATGGACCCTAGTGATCAGCGGGACTATGAGGCCATTAAAAGAGCGGTGCAGAAGTATTATGCAGTCACTCCAGAGACCTACCGAGTTCAGTTCCGCTCTTTGTCTTACAATGGGGGAAGCTCCTTCCACATGTTCGCCCACAAGTTGAAGCAAGCATGCAAGCGCTGGCTAGAAGGAGAGGAGGCTGTCACAGTCGATAAGATCCTCCAAGTCATACTTAAGGAACAGTTCTTTTCCCAGTGCCCCGCTGAGATCCGTGAGTGGGTGCTGGAACGGAACCCAGCCACAGTTGAGCAAGCTGCTTCTCTTGCAGATGAGGGCCTGACCATCAAGCCGCAGTGGAAGAGGTTGTTTGCAGAGGAGCGGAAAACTACCACAGTCCGCCAGACACCCTTCAGCCAGCCAACCACCTTTCGTGCCCGGCCTCAGGATTACAATTCCCCCTCTACCCCTGTCCCAGCCCATCGGCCTCCAGCTATGAACAACCCTGTCCCTAGACAACGACCTACTGGAAGAATGCTAGAGCGCAGATGTTTTGGGTGCGGGCGGCCTGGACATTTGCAAGCTAGTTGCCCTGTTAACATGGGGGCACGGGCCACCGTGGCATCCCGGCCTATTCACTACCTGGGAACCACTCCTAGGACAGAAAGTTTGGCCCCATTTCCAGATGACTCCATGAATGACACATCTGTTCCACCTCCAGGGGTCTATGGGATTCAGCCTTCCGCCACACATCCCGCAAACCTTCAGAGGAAGCACTTGCAGGAGGTCCTACTGGATGGCCGAACAGTTGTTGGATTCCGGGACTCGGGAGCTTTCCTAACGGTAGCGGACCCCCGAGTTGTGCGACCCGAGGCCCTAGAGGAGGGTCCTGGCATTTCTATCAAGTTGGCAGGGGGTACTCAAAGACGTATTCCTAAAGCTACCGTGGAACTCGACTATGGTTATGGACCAAAACGATGCACAATTGGTGTGATGAGCGGGCTGCCGGCCGATGTTCTGTTAGGCAACGATGTTGGAAATCTACAGTGCCACTTTGTGGGAGCAGTGACCCGAAGCCAAGCTCAGGGAGAAGCCAACATGGATCCACCGGATTTTCTGACAGATGCCAGCCCTTCAACCCTACAACTTTACCATTCAGTACCGCCGAGGGAACCAACACCAGAACACAGATGGGTTATCCCGGCAGGAGGAAATATGAGCTATAGAGACTGATGTGCATTCCCCAATTTACCTGTGTAGGCCAATTGTGTCATGCACATGTTTTGAGAGGGGGAGGGGTTGTCACGGGATGGTTAGAGTCTATACTATAGGCAATGTGTAATATATATTTCATGTGGAATGTATTCTCTAACCTGTTGTAAACATCAGTGTGTAGTTGGCTGATTAGGGTCTAGTGTGTTAGCACATTGTATGCAAATACCTCTAACTAGTGAGGACCAGTGAGGACAATGGGTGGAGATAATCTGATCAGTGTCTCCAAGAAGATGTTGGACGGTGCATTGTCCACAGGAGACAGGGAGTCTGCTCTCCTTGGTATAGGTGAGGGGGGAAGGATCTGTGACTCAGCCCTCCCCACCCACAGATAGAGGAAGTAACAGTCTTAGTATATAGTTGTAGCTAGCAGTTAGTATGTGTTAGCCGGCCTGTGCACAGCTCTGCAGAGAGCCAGGATTTAGTTACAGGACCAAGGAACCAAAGCTATCATTGGATTGTGACTTCTGTGGACTTATTGTTGTTACGGTTGATGTGACCGCCGCCGGCTACTAACTTTGTGGATTACAATAAATTGCTGTTGTCTCCCGACCTCTTGCGTCCGTGTTGATTCAAAAGACCATCCGGAGGAAGACGTATACCTTTGCTCCGTGACAGTCAGTAGTCTGTGTATGTGTGTGTGTACATCAGGAGTCTGTGTATATGTGTGTAAGTCAGTTGTCTGTATATGTGTGTGTACGTCAGTAGTCAGTGTATGTGTGTGTGTACGTCAGTAGTCTGTGTATGTGTGTGTACGTCAGTAGTCTGTGTATGTGTGTGTACGTCAGTAGTCTGTGTATGTGTGTGTACGTCAGTAGTCTGTGTATGTGTGTGTACGTCAGTAGTCTGTGTATGTGTGTGTGTACGTCAGTAGTCTGTGCATTTGTGTGTGTACGTCAGTAGTCTGTGTATGTGTGTGTATGTCAGTAGTCTGTGTATGTGTGTGTGTGTACATCAGTAGTCTGTGTATATGTGTGTAAGTCAGTTGTCTTTATATGTGTGTGTACGTCAGTAGTCTGTGTATGTGTGTGTACGTCAGTAGTCTGTGTATGTGTGTGTACGTCAGTAGTCTGTGTATGTGTGTGTACGTCAGTAGTCTGTGTATGTGTGTGTACGTCAGTAGTCTGTGTATGTGTGTGTGTACGTCAGTAGTCTGTGTATGTGTGTGTACGTCAGTAGTCTGTGTATGTGTGTGTACGTCAGTAGTCTGTGTATGTGTGTGTACGTCAGTAGTCTGTGTATGTGTGTGTGTACGTCAGTAGTCTGTGTATGTGTGTGTACGTCAGTAGTCTGTGTATCTGTGTGTACGTCAGTAGTCTGTTTATGTGTGTGTACGTCAGCATTCTGTGTATGTGTGTGTACGTCAGTAGTCTGTGTATGTGTTTGTGTATGTCAGTAGTCTGTGTATGTGTGTGTACGTCAGTAATTTGTGTATGTGTGTATACGTCAGTAGTCTGTGTATGTGTGTGTGTGTACGTCAGCAGTCTGTGTATGTGTGTGTACGTCAGTAGTCTTTGTATGTGTTTGTGTATGTCAGTAGTCTGTGTATGTGTGTGTACGTCAGTAGTCTGTGTAAGTGTGTACACGTCAGTAGTCTGTGTATGTGTGTGTGTACGTCAGTAGTCTGTGTATGTGTGTTTGTACGTTAGTAGTCTGTGTATGTGTGTGTACGTCAGTAGTCTGTGTATGTGTGTGTGTACGTCAGTAGTCTGTGTAAGTGTGTACACGTCAGTAGTCTGTGTATGTGTGTTTGTACGTTAGTAGTCTGTGTATGTGTGTGTACGTCAGTAGTCTGTGTATGTGTGTGTGTACGTCATTAGTCTGTGTATGTGTGTGTATGTACGTCAGTAATCTGTGTATGTGGGTGTGTACGTCAGTAGTCTGTGTATGTGGGTGTGTACGTCAGTAGTCTGTGTATGTGTGTGTAGGTTAGTAGTCTGTGTATGTGTGTGTGTACGTCAGTAGTCTGTGTATGTGTGTGTGTACGTCAGTAGTCTGTGTATGTGTGTGTGCGCGTCAGTAGTCTGTGCATTTGTGTGTGTACGTCAGTAGTCTGTGTATGTCTGTGTATGTCAGTAGTCTGTGTATGTGTGTGTGTACATCAGTAGTCTGTGTATATGTGTGTAAGTCAGTTGTCTGTATATGTGTGTGTGTACGTCAGTAGTCTGTGTATGTGTGTGTACGTCAGTAGTCTGTGTATGTGTGTGTACGTCAGTAGTCTGTGTATGTGTGTGTACGTCAGTAGTCTGAGTATGTGTGTGTACGTCAGTAGTATCTGTATGTGTGTATACGTCAGTAGTCTGTGTATGTGTGTGTATGTCATTAGTCTGTGTATGTGTGTGTACATCAGGAGTCTGTGTATACGTGTGTAAGTCAGTTGTCTGTATATGTGTGTGTACGTCAGTAGTCTGTGTATGTGTGTGTACATCAGGAGTCTGTGTATATGTGTGTAAGTCAGTAGTCTGTGTATGTGTGTGTACGTCAGTAGTCTGTGTATGTGTGTGTGTACGTCAGTAGTCTGTGTATGTGTGTGTACGTCAGTAGTCTGTGTATGTGTGTGTACGTCAGTAGTCTGTGTATGTGTGTGTACGTCAGTAGTCTGTGTATGTGTGTGTACGTCAGTAGTCTGTGTATGTGTGTGTACGTCAGTAGTCTGTGTATGTGTGTGTGTACGTCAGTAGTCTGTGCATTTGTGTGTGTACGTCAGTAGTCTGTGTATGTGTGTGTATGTCAGTAGTCTGTGTATGTGTGTGTGTGTACATCAGTAGTCTGTGTATATGTGTGTAAGTCAGTTGTCTTTATATGTGTGTGTGTGTACGTCAGTAGTCTGTGTATGTGTGTGTACGTCAGTAGTCTGTGTATGTGTGTGTACGTCAGTAGTCTGTGTATGTGTGTGTACGTCAGTAGTCTGTGTATGTGTGTGTGTACGTCAGTAGTCTGTGTATGTGTGTGTGTACGTCAGTAGTCTGTGTATGTGTGTGTGTACGTCAGTAGTCTGTGTATGTGTGTGTGTACGTCAGTAGTCTGTGTATGTGTGTGTGTGTACGTCACTAGTCTGTGTATGTCTGTGTATGTCAGTAGTCTGTGTATGTGTGTGTACATCAGTAGTCTGTGTATGTGTGTGTACGTCAGTAGTCTGAGTATGTGTGTATACGTCAGTAGTATCTGTATGTGTGTATACATCAGTAGTATGTGTATGTGTGTGTGTACGTCAGTAGTCTGTGTATGTGTGTGTGTACCTCAGTAGTCTGTGTATGTGTGTGTGTACGTCAGTAGTCTGTGTATGTGTGTGTGTACGTCAGTAGTCTGTGTATGTGTGTTTGTACGTTAGTAGTCTGTGTATGTGTGTGTACGTCAGTAGTCTGTGTATGTGTGTGTGTACGTCAGTAGTCTGTGTAAGTGTGTACACGTCAGTAGTCTGTGTATGTGTGTGTGTACGTCAGTAGTCTGTGTATGTGTGTTTGTACGTTAGTAGTCTGTGTATGTGTGTGTACGTCAGTAGTCTGTGTATGTGTGTGTGTACGTCATTAGTCTGTGTATGTGTGTATACGTCAGTAGTCTGTGTATGTGTGTGTGTGTACGTCAGTAATCTGTGTATGTGGGTGTGTACGTCAGAAGTCTGTGTATGTGTGTGTACGTCAGTAGTCTGTGTATGTGTGTGTACGTCAGTAGTCTGTGTATGTGTGTGTGTACGTCAGTAGTCTGTGTATGTGTGTGTGTACGTCAGTAGTCTGTGTATGTGTGTGTGTGCACGTCAGTAGTCTGTGCATTTGTGTGTGTACGTCAGTAGTCTGTGTATGTCTGTGTATGTCAGTAGTCTGTGTATGTGTGTGTACGTCAGTAGTCTGAGTATGTGTGTGTACGTCAGTAGTATCTGTATGTGTGTATACGTCAGTAGTCTGTGTATGTGTGTGTATGTCAGTAGTCTGTGTATGTGTGTGTACATCAGGAGTCTGTGTATACGTGTGTAAGTCAGTTGTCTGTATATGTGTGTGTACGTCAGTAGTCTGTGTATGTGTGTGTACATCAGGAGTCTGTGTATATGTGTGTAAGTCAGTAGTCTGTGTATGTGTGTGTACGTCAGTAGTCTGTGTATGTGTGTGTGTACGTCAGTAGTCTGTGTATGTGTGTGTACGTCAGTAGTCTGTGTATGTGTGTGTACGTCAGTAGTCTGTGTATGTGTGTGTACGTCAGTAGTCTGTGTATGTGTGTGTACGTCAGTAGTCTGTGTATGTGTGTGTACGTCAGTAGTCTGTGTATGTGTGTGTGTACGTCAGTAGTCTGTGCATTTGTGTGTGTACGTCAGTAGTCTGTGTATGTGTGTGTATGTCAGTAGTCTGTGTATGTGTGTGTGTGTACATCAGTAGTCTGTGTATATGTGTGTAAGTCAGTTGTCTTTATATGTGTGTGTGTGTACGTCAGTAGTCTGTGTATGTGTGTGTACGTCAGTAGTCTGTGTATGTGTGTGTACGTCAGTAGTCTGTGTATGTGTGTGTACGTCAGTAGTCTGTGTATGTGTGTGTGTACGTCAGTAGTCTGTGTATGTGTGTGTGTACGTCAGTAGTCTGTGTATGTGTGTGTGTACGTCAGTAGTCTGTGTATGTGTGTGTGTACGTCAGTAGTCTGTGTATGTGTGTGTGTGTACGTCACTAGTCTGTGTATGTCTGTGTATGTCAGTAGTCTGTGTATGTGTGTGTACATCAGTAGTCTGTGTATGTGTGTGTACGTCAGTAGTCTGAGTATGTGTGTATACGTCAGTAGTATCTGTATGTGTGTATACATCAGTAGTATGTGTATGTGTGTGTGTACGTCAGTAGTCTGTGTATGTGTGTGTGTACCTCAGTAGTCTGTGTATGTGTGTGTGTACGTCAGTAGTCTGTGTATGTGTGTGTGTACGTCAGTAGTCTGTGTATGTGTGTTTGTACGTTAGTAGTCTGTGTATGTGTGTGTACGTCAGTAGTCTGTGTATGTGTGTGTGTACGTCAGTAGTCTGTGTAAGTGTGTACACGTCAGTAGTCTGTGTATGTGTGTGTGTACGTCAGTAGTCTGTGTATGTGTGTTTGTACGTTAGTAGTCTGTGTATGTGTGTGTACGTCAGTAGTCTGTGTATGTGTGTGTGTACGTCATTAGTCTGTGTATGTGTGTATACGTCAGTAGTCTGTGTATGTGTGTGTGTGTACGTCAGTAATCTGTGTATGTGGGTGTGTACGTCAGAAGTCTGTGTATGTGTGTGTACGTCAGTAGTCTGTGTATGTGTGTGTACGTCAGTAGTCTGTGTATGTGTGTGTGTACGTCAGTAGTCTGTGTATGTGTGTGTGTACGTCAGTAGTCTGTGTATGTGTGTGTGTGCACGTCAGTAGTCTGTGCATTTGTGTGTGTACGTCAGTAGTCTGTGTATGTCTGTGTATGTCAGTAGTCTGTGTATGTGTGTGTACGTCAGTAGTCTGAGTATGTGTGTGTACGTCAGTAGTATCTGTATGTGTGTATACGTCAGTAGTCTGTGTATGTGTGTGTATGTCAGTAGTCTGTGTATGTGTGTGTACATCAGGAGTCTGTGTATATGTGTGTAAGTCAGTTGTCTGTATATGTGTGTGTACGTCAGTAGTCAGTGTATGTGTGTGTACGTCAGTAGTCTGTGTATGTGTGTGTACGTCAGTAGTTTGTGTATGTGTGTGTACGTCAGTAGTCTGTGTATGTGTGTGTACGTCAGTAGTCTGTGTATGTGTGTGTACGTCAGTAGTCTGTGTATGTGTGTGTGTACGTCAGTAGTCTGTGCATTTGTGTGTGTACGTCAGTAGTCTGTGTATGTGTGTGTATGTCAGTAGTCTGTGTATGTGTGTGTGTGTACATCAGTAGTCTGTGTATATGTGTGTAAGTCAGTTGTCTTTATATGTGTGTGTGTACGTCAGTAGTCTGTGTATGTGTGTGTACGTCAGTAGTCTGTGTATGTGTGTGTACGTCAGTAGTCTGTGTATGTGTGTGTACGTCAGTAGTCTGTGTATGTGTGTGTACGTCAGTAGTCTGTGTATGTGTGTGTGTACGTCAGTAGTCTGTGTATGTGTGTGTACGTCAGTAGTCTGTGTATCTGTGTGTACGTCAGTAGTCTGTTTATGTGTGTGTACGTCAGCAGTCTGTGTATGTGTGTGTACGTCAGTAGTCTGTGTATGTGTTTATGAACGTCAGTAGTCTGTGTATGTGTGTGTACGTCAGTAATCTGTGTATGTGTGTATACGTCAGTAGTCTGTGTATGTGTGTGTGTGTACGTCAGCAGTCTGTGTATGTGTGTGTACGTCAGTAGTCTGTGTATGTGTTTGTGTATGTCAGTAGTCTGTGTATGTGTGTTTGTACGTTAGTAGTCTGTGTATGTGTGTGTACGTCAGTAGTCTGTGTATGTGTGTGTGTACGTCAGTAGTCTGTGTAAGTGTGTACACGTCAGTAGTCTGTGTATGTGTGTGTGTACGTCAGTAGTCTGTGTATGTGTGTTTGTACGTTAGTAGTCTGTGTATGTGTGTGTACGTCAGTAGTCTGTGTATGTGTGTGTGTACGTCATTAGTCTGTGTATGTGTGTATACGTCAGTAGTCTGTGTATGTGTGTGTGTGTACGTCAGTAATCTGTGTATGTGGGTGTGTACGTCAGAAGTCTGTGTATGTGTGTGTACGTCAGTAGTCTGTGTATGTGTGTGTACGTCAGTAGTCTGTGTATGTGTGTGTGTACGTCAGTAGTCTGTGTATGTGTGTGTGTACGTCAGTAGTCTGTGTATGTGTGTGTGTGCACGTCAGTAGTCTGTGCATTTGTGTGTGTACGTCAGTAGTCTGTGTATGTCTGTGTATGTCAGTAGTCTGTGTATGTGTGTGTGTACATCAGTAGTCTGTGTATATGTGTGTAAGTCAGTTGTCTGTATATGTGTGTGTACGTCAGTAGTCTGTGTATGTGTGTGTACGTCAGTAGTCTGTGTATGTGTGTGTACGTCAGTAGTCTGTGTATGTGTGTGTACGTCAGTAGTCTGAGTATGTGTGTGTACGTCAGTAGTATCTGTATGTGTGTATACATCAGTAGTCTGTGTATGTGTGTGTATGTCAGTAGTCTGTGTATGTGTGTGTACATCAGGAGTTTGTGTATATGTGTGTAAGTCAGTTGTCTGTATATGTGTGTGTACGTCAGTAGTCAGTGTATGTGTGTGTACGTCAGTAGTCTGTGTATGTGTGTGTACGTCAGTAGTCTGTGTATGTGTGTGTACGTCAGTAGTCTGTGTATGTGTGTGTACGTCAGTAGTCTGTGTATGTGTGTGTACGTCAGTAGTCTGTGTATGTGTGTGTACGTCAGTAGTCTGTGTATGTGTGTGTATGTCAGTAGTCTGTGTATGTGTGTGTGTGTACATCAGTAGTCTATGCATTTGTGTGTGTATGTCAGTAGTCTGTGTATGTGTGTGTATGTCAGTAGTTTGTGTATGTGTGTGTGTGTACATCAGTAGCCTGTGTATATGTGTGTAAGTCAGTTGTCTTTATATGTGTGTGTGTACGTCAGTAGTCTGTGTATGTGTGTGTACGTCAGTAGTCTGTGTATGTGTGTGTACGTCAGTAGTCTGTGTATGTGTGTGTACGTCAGTAGTCTGTGTATGTGTGTGTACGTCAGTAGTCTGTGTATGTGTGTGTACGTCAGTAGTCTGTGTATGTGTGTGTACGTCAGTAGTCTGTGTATCTGTGTGTACGTCAGTAGTCTGTTTATGTGTGTGTACGTCAGAAGTCTGTGTATGTGTGTGTACGTCAGTAGTCTGTGTATGTGTTTGTGTACGTCAGTAGTCTGTGTATGTGTGTGTACGTCAGTAATCTGTGTATGTGTGTATACGTCAGTAGTCTGTGTATGTGTGTGTGTGTGTACGTCAGCAGTCTGTGTATGTGTGTGTACGTCAGTAGTCGGTGTATGTGTTTGTGTATGTCAGTAGTCTGTGTATGTGTGTGTACGTTAGTAGTCTGTGTAAGTGTGTACACGTCAGTAGTCTGTGTATGTGTGTGTGTACGTCAGTAGTCTGTGTATGTGTGTGTGTGCACGTCAGTAGTCTGTGCATTTGTGTGTGTACGTCAGTAGTCTGTGTATGTCTGTGTATGTCAGTAGTCTGTGTATGTGTGTGTACGTCAGTAGTCTGTGTATGTCTGTGTATGTCAGTAGTCTGTGTATGTGTGTGTGTACATCAGGAGTCTGTGTATATGTGTGTAAGTCAGTTGTCTGTATATGTGTGTGTACGTCAGTAGTCAGTGTATGTGTGTGTGTACGTCAGTAGTCTGTGTATGTGTGTGTACGTCAGTAGTCTGTGTATGTGTGTGTACGTCAGTAGTCTGTGTATGTGTGTGTACGTCAGTAGTCTGTGTATGTGTGTGTACGTCAGTAGTCTGTGTATGTGTGTGTGTACGTCAGTAGTCTGTGCATTTGTGTGTGTACGTCAGTAGTCTGTGTATGTGTGTGTATGTCAGTAGTCTGTGTATGTGTGTGTGTGTACATCAGTAGTCTGTGTATATGTGTGTAAGTCAGTTGTCTTTATATGTGTGTGTACGTCAGTAGTCTGTGTATGTGTGTGTACGTCAGTAGTCTGTGTATGTGTGTGTACGTCAGTAGTCTGTGTATGTGTGTGTACGTCAGTAGTCTGTGTATGTGTGTGTACGTCAGTAGTCTGTGTATGTGTGTGTGTACGTCAGTAGTCTGTGTATGTGTGTGTACGTCAGTAGTCTGTGTATGTGTGTGTACGTCAGTAGTCTGTGTATGTGTGTGTACGTCAGTAGTCTGTGTATGTGTGTGTACGTCAGTAGTCTGTGTATCTGTGTGTACGTCAGTAGTCTGTTTATGTGTGTGTACGTCAGCATTCTGTGTATGTGTGTGTACGTCAGTAGTCTGTGTATGTGTTTGTGTATGTCAGTAGTCTGTGTATGTGTGTGTACGTCAGTAATTTGTGTATGTGTGTATACGTCAGTAGTCTGTGTATGTGTGTGTGTGTACGTCAGCAGTCTGTGTATGTGTGTGTACGTCAGTAGTCTTTGTATGTGTTTGTGTATGTCAGTAGTCTGTGTATGTGTGTGTACGTCAGTAGTCTGTGTAAGTGTGTACACGTCAGTAGTCTGTGTATGTGTGTGTGTACGTCAGTAGTCTGTGTATGTGTGTTTGTACGTTAGTAGTCTGTGTATGTGTGTGTACGTCAGTAGTCTGTGTATGTGTGTGTGTACGTCAGTAGTCTGTGTAAGTGTGTACACGTCAGTAGTCTGTGTATGTGTGTTTGTACGTTAGTAGTCTGTGTATGTGTGTGTACGTCAGTAGTCTGTGTATGTGTGTGTGTACGTCATTAGTCTGTGTATGTGTGTGTATGTACGTCAGTAATCTGTGTATGTGGGTGTGTACGTCAGTAGTCTGTGTATGTGGGTGTGTACGTCAGTAGTCTGTGTATGTGTGTGTAGGTTAGTAGTCTGTGTATGTGTGTGTGTACGTCAGTAGTCTGTGTATGTGTGTGTGTACGTCAGTAGTCTGTGTATGTGTGTGTGCGCGTCAGTAGTCTGTGCATTTGTGTGTGTACGTCAGTAGTCTGTGTATGTCTGTGTATGTCAGTAGTCTGTGTATGTGTGTGTGTACATCAGTAGTCTGTGTATATGTGTGTAAGTCAGTTGTCTGTATATGTGTGTGTGTACGTCAGTAGTCTGTGTATGTGTGTGTACGTCAGTAGTCTGTGTATGTGTGTGTACGTCAGTAGTCTGTGTATGTGTGTGTACGTCAGTAGTCTGAGTATGTGTGTGTACGTCAGTAGTATCTGTATGTGTGTATACGTCAGTAGTCTGTGTATGTGTGTGTATGTCATTAGTCTGTGTATGTGTGTGTACATCAGGAGTCTGTGTATACGTGTGTAAGTCAGTTGTCTGTATATGTGTGTGTACGTCAGTAGTCTGTGTATGTGTGTGTACATCAGGAGTCTGTGTATATGTGTGTAAGTCAGTAGTCTGTGTATGTGTGTGTACGTCAGTAGTCTGTGTATGTGTGTGTGTACGTCAGTAGTCTGTGTATGTGTGTGTACGTCAGTAGTCTGTGTATGTGTGTGTACGTCAGTAGTCTGTGTATGTGTGTGTACGTCAGTAGTCTGTGTATGTGTGTGTACGTCAGTAGTCTGTGTATGTGTGTGTACGTCAGTAGTCTGTGTATGTGTGTGTGTACGTCAGTAGTCTGTGCATTTGTGTGTGTACGTCAGTAGTCTGTGTATGTGTGTGTATGTCAGTAGTCTGTGTATGTGTGTGTGTGTACATCAGTAGTCTGTGTATATGTGTGTAAGTCAGTTGTCTTTATATGTGTGTGTGTGTACGTCAGTAGTCTGTGTATGTGTGTGTACGTCAGTAGTCTGTGTATGTGTGTGTACGTCAGTAGTCTGTGTATGTGTGTGTACGTCAGTAGTCTGTGTATGTGTGTGTGTACGTCAGTAGTCTGTGTATGTGTGTGTGTACGTCAGTAGTCTGTGTATGTGTGTGTGTACGTCAGTAGTCTGTGTATGTGTGTGTGTACGTCAGTAGTCTGTGTATGTGTGTGTGTGTACGTCACTAGTCTGTGTATGTCTGTGTATGTCAGTAGTCTGTGTATGTGTGTGTACATCAGTAGTCTGTGTATGTGTGTGTACGTCAGTAGTCTGAGTATGTGTGTATACGTCAGTAGTATCTGTATGTGTGTATACATCAGTAGTATGTGTATGTGTGTGTGTACGTCAGTAGCCTGTGTATGTGTGTGTGTACCTCAGTAGTCTGTGTATGTGTGTGTGTACGTCAGTAGTCTGTGTATGTGTGTGTGTACGTCAGTAGTCTGTGTATGTGTGTTTGTACGTTAGTAGTCTGTGTATGTGTGTGTACGTCAGTAGTCTGTGTATGTGTGTGTGTACGTCAGTAGTCTGTGTAAGTGTGTACACGTCAGTAGTCTGTGTATGTGTGTGTGTACGTCAGTAGTCTGTGTATGTGTGTTTGTACGTTAGTAGTCTGTGTATGTGTGTGTACGTCAGTAGTCTGTGTATGTGTGTGTGTACGTCATTAGTCTGTGTATGTGTGTATACGTCAGTAGTCTGTGTATGTGTGTGTGTGTACGTCAGTAATCTGTGTATGTGGGTGTGTACGTCAGAAGTCTGTGTATGTGTGTGTACGTCAGTAGTCTGTGTATGTGTGTGTACGTCAGTAGTCTGTGTATGTGTGTGTGTACGTCAGTAGTCTGTGTATGTGTGTGTGTACGTCAGTAGTCTGTGTATGTGTGTGTGTGCACGTCAGTAGTCTGTGCATTTGTGTGTGTACGTCAGTAGTCTGTGTATGTCTGTGTATGTCAGTAGTCTGTGTATGTGTGTGTGTACATCAGTAGTCTGTGTATATGTGTGTAAGTCAGTTGTCTGTATATGTGTGTGTGTGTACGTCAGTAGTCTGTGTATGTGTGTGTACGTCAGTAGTCTGTGTATGTGTGTGTACGTCAGTAGTCTGTGTATGTGTGTGTACGTCAGTAGTCTGAGTATGTGTGTGTACGTCAGTAGTATCTGTATGTGTGTATACATCAGTAGTCTGTGTATGTGTGTGTATGTCAGTAGTCTGTGTATGTGTGTGTACATCAGGAGTTTGTGTATATGTGTGTAAGTCAGTTGTCTGTATATGTGTGTGTACGTCAGTAGTCAGTGTATGTGTGTGTACGTCAGTAGTCTGTGTATGTGTGTGTACGTCAGTAGTCTGTGTATGTGTGTGTACGTCAGTAGTCTGTGTATGTGTGTGTACGTCAGTAGTCTGTGTATGTGTGTGTACGTCAGTAGTCTGTGTATGTGTGTGTACGTCAGTAGTCTGTGTATGTGTGTGTATGTCAGTAGTCTGTGTATGTGTGTGTGTGTACATCAGTAGTCTGTGCATTTGTGTGTGTATGTCAGTAGTCTGTGTATGTGTGTGTATGTCAGTAGTTTGTGTATGTGTGTGTGTGTACATCAGTAGCCTGTGTATATGTGTGTAAGTCAGTTGTCTTTATATGTGTGTGTGTACGTCAGTAGTCTGTGTATGTGTGTGTACGTCAGTAGTCTGTGTATGTGTGTGTACGTCAGTAGTCTGTGTATGTGTGTGTACGTCAGTAGTCTGTGTATGTGTGTGTACGTCAGTAGTCTGTGTATGTGTGTGTACGTCAGTAGTCTGTGTATGTGTGTGTACGTCAGTAGTCTGTGTATGTGTGTGTACGTCAGTAGTCTGTGTATCTGTGTGTACGTCAGTAGTCTGTTTATGTGTGTGTACGTCAGAAGTCTGTGTATGTGTGTGTACGTCAGTAGTCTGTGTATGTGTTTGTGTACGTCAGTAGTCTGTGTATGTGTGTGTACGTCAGTAATCTGTGTATGTGTGTATACGTCAGTAGTCTGTGTATGTGTGTGTGTGTGTACGTCAGCAGTCTGTGTATGTGTGTGTACGTCAGTAGTCGGTGTATGTGTTTGTGTATGTCAGTAGTCTGTGTATGTGTGTGTACGTTAGTAGTCTGTGTAAGTGTGTACACGTCAGTAGTCTGTGTATGTGTGTGTGTACGTCAGTAGTCTGTGTATGTGTGTGTGTGCACGTCAGTAGTCTGTGCATTTGTGTGTGTACGTCAGTAGTCTGTGTATGTCTGTGTATGTCAGTAGTCTGTGTATGTGTGTGTACGTCAGTAGTCTGTGTATGTCTGTGTATGTCAGTAGTCTGTGTATGTGTGTGTGTACATCAGGAGTCTGTGTATATGTGTGTAAGTCAGTTGTCTGTATATGTGTGTGTACGTCAGTAGTCAGTGTATGTGTGTGTGTACGTCAGTAGTCTGTGTATGTGTGTGTACGTCAGTAGTCTGTGTATGTTTGTGTACGTCAGTAGTCTGTGTATGTGTGTGTACGTCAGTAGTCTGTGTATGTGTGTGTACGTCAGTAGTCTGTGTATGTGTGTGTGTACGTCAGTAGTCTGTGCATTTGTGTGTGTACGTCAGTAGTCTGTGTATGTGTGTGTATGTCAGTAGTCTGTGTATGTGTGTGTGTGTACATCAGTAGTCTGTGTATATGTGTGTAAGTCAGTTGTCTTTATATGTGTGTGTACGTCAGTAGTCTGTGTATGTGTGTGTACGTCAGTAGTCTGTGTATGTGTGTGTACGTCAGTAGTCTGTGTATGTGTGTGTACGTCAGTAGTCTGTGTATGTGTGTGTACGTCAGTAGTCTGTGTATGTGTGTGTGTACGTCAGTAGTCTGTGTATGTGTGTGTACGTCAGTAGTCTGTGTATGTGTGTGTACGTCAGTAGTCTGTGTATGTGTGTGTACGTCAGTAGTCTGTGTATGTGTGTGTGTACGTCAGTAGTCTGTGTATGTGTGTGTACGTCAGTAGTCTGTGTATCTGTGTGTACGTCAGTAGTCTGTTTATGTGTGTGTACGTCAGCATTCTGTGTATGTGTGTGTACGTCAGTAGTCTGTGTATGTGTTTGTGTATGTCAGTAGTCTGTGTATGTGTGTGTACGTCAGTAATTTGTGTATGTGTGTATACGTCAGTAGTCTGTGTATGTGTGTGTGTGTACGTCAGCAGTCTGTGTATGTGTGTGTACGTCAGTAGTCTTTGTATGTGTTTGTGTATGTCAGTAGTCTGTGTATGTGTGTGTACGTCAGTAGTCTGTGTAAGTGTGTACACGTCAGTAGTCTGTGTATGTGTGTGTGTACGTCAGTAGTCTGTGTATGTGTGTTTGTACGTTAGTAGTCTGTGTATGTGTGTGTACGTCAGTAGTCTGTGTATGTGTGTGTGTACGTCAGTAGTCTGTGTAAGTGTGTACACGTCAGTAGTCTGTGTATGTGTGTTTGTACGTTAGTAGTCTGTGTATGTGTGTGTACGTCAGTAGTCTGTGTATGTGTGTGTGTACGTCATTAGTCTGTGTATGTGTGTGTATGTACGTCAGTAATCTGTGTATGTGGGTGTGTACGTCAGTAGTCTGTGTATGTGGGTGTGTACGTCAGTAGTCTGTGTATGTGTGTGTAGGTTAGTAGTCTGTGTATGTGTGTGTGTACGTCAGTAGTCTGTGTATGTGTGTGTGTACGTCAGTAGTCTGTGTATGTGTGTGTGCGCGTCAGTAGTCTGTGCATTTGTGTGTGTACGTCAGTAGTCTGTGTATGTCTGTGTATGTCAGTAGTCTGTGTATGTGTGTGTGTACATCAGTAGTCTGTGTATATGTGTGTAAGTCAGTTGTCTGTATATGTGTGTGTGTACGTCAGTAGTCTGTGTATGTGTGTGTACGTCAGTAGTCTGTGTATGTGTGTGTACGTCAGTAGTCTGTGTATGTGTGTGTACGTCAGTAGTCTGAGTATGTGTGTGTACGTCAGTAGTATCTGTATGTGTGTATACGTCAGTAGTCTGTGTATGTGTGTGTATGTCAGTAGTCTGTGTATGTGTGTGTACATCAGGAGTCTGTGTATATGTGTGTAAGTCAGTTGTCTGTATATGTGTGTGTACGTCAGTAGTCTGTGTATGTGTGTGTACATCAGGAGTCTGTGTATATGTGTGTAAGTCAGTAGTCTGTGTATGTGTGTGTACGTCAGTAGTCTGTGTATGTGTGTGTGTACGTCAGTAGTCTGTGTATGTGTGTGTACGTCAGTAGTCTGTGTATGTGTGTGTACGTCAGTAGTCTGTGTATGTGTGTGTACGTCAGTAGTCTGTGTATGTGTGTGTACGTCAGTAGTCTGTGTATGTGTGTGTACGTCAGTAGTCTGTGTATGTGTGTGTGTACGTCAGTAGTCTGTGCATTTGTGTGTGTACGTCAGTAGTCTGTGTATGTGTGTGTATGTCAGTAGTCTGTGTATGTGTGTGTGTGTACATCAGTAGTCTGTGTATATGTGTGTAAGTCAGTTGTCTTTATATGTGTGTGTGTGTACGTCAGTAGTCTGTGTATGTGTGTGTACGTCAGTAGTCTGTGTATGTGTGTGTACGTCAGTAGTCTGTGTATGTGTGTGTACGTCAGTAGTCTGTGTATGTGTGTGTGTACGTCAGTAGTCTGTGTATGTGTGTGTGTACGTCAGTAGTCTGTGTATGTGTGTGTGTACGTCAGTAGTCTGTGTATGTGTGTGTGTACGTCAGTAGTCTGTGTATGTGTGTGTGTGTACGTCACTAGTCTGTGTATGTCTGTGTATGTCAGTAGTCTGTGTATGTGTGTGTACATCAGTAGTCTGTGTATGTGTGTGTACGTCAGTAGTCTGAGTATGTGTGTGTACGTCAGTAGTATCTGTATGTGTGTATACATCAGTAGTATGTGTATGTGTGTGTGTACGTCAGTAGTCTGTGTATGTGTGTGTGTACCTCAGTAGTCTGTGTATGTGTGTGTGTACGTCAGTAGTCTGTGTATGTGTGTGTGTACGTCAGTAGTCTGTGTATGTGTGTGTGTACGTCAGTAGTCTGTGTATGTGTGTACGTCAGTAGTCTGTGTACGTTTGTATTCGTCAGTAGTCTGTGTATGTGTGTACGTCAGTAGTCTGTGTATGTGTGTGTACATCAGTAGTCTGTGTATGTGTGTGTACGTCAGTAGTCTGTGTATGTGTGTGTACGTCAGTAGTCTGTGTATGTGTGTATACGTCAGTAGTCTGTGTATGTGTGTTTACGTCAGTAGTCTGTGTATGTGTGTGTACGTCAGTAATCTGTGAATGTGGGTTTGTACGTCAGTAGTCTGTGTATGTGTGTGTGTGTACGTCAGTAATCTGTGTATGTGGGTTTGTACGTCAGTAGTCTGTGTATATGTGTGTGTATGTCAGTAGTCTGTGTATGTGTGTGTACGTCAGTAGTCTGTGTATGTGTGTGTACGTCAGTAGTCTGTGTATGTGTGTGTACGTCAGTAGTCTGAGTATGTGTGTACGTCAGTAGTCTGTGTATGTGTGTGTACGTCAGTAGTCTGTGTATGTGTGTGTGTACGTCAGTAGTCTGTGTATGTGTGTGTATACGTCAGTAGTCTGTGTATGTGTGTGTACGTTAGTAGTCTGTGTATGTGTGTGTACGTCAGCAGTCTGTGTATGTGTGTGTAAGTCAGTAGTCTGTGTATGTGTTTTTGTACGTCAATAGTCTGTGTATGTGTGTGTACGTCAGTAATCTGTGTATGTGTGTATACGTCAGTAGTCTGTGTATGTGTGTGTACGTCAGCAGTCTGTGTATGTGTGTGTACGTCAGTAGTCTGTGTATGTGTTTGTGTATGTCAGTAGTCTGTGTATGTGTGTGTACGTCAGTAGTCTGTGTAAGTGTGTACACGTCAGTAGTCTGTGTATGTGTGTGTGTACGTCAGTAGTCTGTGTATGTTTGTTTGTACGTTAGTAGTCTGTGTATGTGTGTGTACGTCAGTAGTCTGTGTATGTGTGTGTGTACGTCAGTAGTCCGTGTAAGTGTGTACACGTCAGTAGTCTGTGAATGTGTGTGTGTACGTCAGTAGTCTGTGTATGTTTGTTTGTACGTTAGTAGTCTGTGTATGTGTGTGTACGTCAGTAGTCTGTGTATGTGTGTTTGTACGTTAGTAGTCTGTGTATGTGTGTGTACGTCAGTAGTCTGTGTATGTGTGTTTGTACGTTAGTAGTCTGTGTATGTGTGTGTACGTCATTAGTCTGTGTATGTGTGTATACGTCAGTAGTCTGTGTATGTGTGTGTGTGTACGTCAGTAATCTGTGTATGTGTGTGTGTACGTCAGTAGTCTGTGTATGTGTGTATACGTCAGTAGTCTGTGTATGTGTGTGTGTGTACGTCAGTAATCTGTGTATGTGGGTGTGTACGTCAGTAGTCTGTGTATGTGTGTTTGTATGTCAGTAGTCTGTGTATGTGTGTTTACGTCAATAGTCTGTGTATGTGTGTGTATGTCAGTAATCTGTGAATGTGGGTTTGTACGTCAGTAGTCTGTGTATGTGTGTGTGTGTGTACGTCAGTAATCTGAGTATGTGGGTTTGTACGTCAGTAGTCTGTGTATATGTGTGTGTATGTCAGTAGTCTGTGTATGTGTGTGTGTACGTCAGTAGTCTGTGTAATTGTTTACACGTCAGTAGTCTGTGTATGTGTGTGTACGTCAGTAGTCTGAGTGTGTACGTCAGTAGTCTGTGTATGTGCGTGTACGTCAGTAGTCTGTGTATGTGTGTGTGTACGTCAGTAGTCTGTGTATGTGTGTGTATACGTCAGTAGTCTGTGTATGTGTGTGTGTACGTTAGTAGTCTGTGTATGTGTGTGTACGTCAGCAGTCTGTGTATGTGTGTGTAAGTCAGTAGTCTGTGTATGTGTTTGTGTACGTCAATAGTCTGTGTATGTGTGTGTACGTCAGTAATCTGTGTATGTGTGTATACGTCAGTAGTCTGTGTATGTGTGTGTACGTCAGTAGTCTGTGTATGTGTTTGTGTATTTCAGTAGTCTGTGTATGTGTGTGTACGTCAGTAGTCTGTGTAAGTGTGTACACGTCAGTAGTCTGTGTATGTGTGTGTGTACGTCAGTAGTCTGTGTATGTTTGTTTGTACGTTAGTAGTCTGTGTATGTGTGTGTACGTCAGTAGTCTGTGTATGTGTGTGTGTACGTCATTAGTCTGTGTATGTGTGTATACGTCAGTAGTCTGTGTATGTGTGTGTGTGTACGTCAGTAATCTGTGTATGTGGGTGTGTACGTCAGTAGTCTGTGTATGTGTGTGTACGTCAGTAGTCTGTGTATGTGTGTGTACGTCAGTAGTCTGTGTATGTGTGTGTGTACGTCAGTAGTCTGTGTATGTGTGTGTGTACGTCAGTAGTCTGTGTATGTGTGTGTGTGCACGTCAGTAGTCTGTGCATTTGTGTGTGTACGTCAGTAGTCTGTGTATGTCTGTGTATGTCAGTAGTCTGTGTATGTGTGTGTACGTCAGTAGTCTGTGTATGTGTGTGTACGTCAGTAGTCTGTGTATGTGTGTGTACGTCAGTAGTCTGAGTATGTGTGTGTACGTCAGTAGTATCTGTATGTGTGTATACGTCAGTAGTCTGTGTATGTGTGTGTATGTCAGTAGTCTGTGTATGTGTGTGTACATCAGGAGTCTGTGTATATGTGTGTAAGTCAGTTGTCTGTATATGTGTGTGTACGTCAGTAGTCAGTGTATGTGTGTGTACGTCAGTAGTCTGTGTATGTGTGTGTACGTCAGTAGTCTGTGTATGTGTGTGTACGTCAGTAGTCTGTGTATGTGTGTGTACGTCAGTAGTCTGTGTATGTGTGTGTACGTCAGTAGTCTGTGTATGTGTGTGTGTACGTCAGTAGTCTGTGCATTTGTGTGTGTATGTCAGTAGTCTGTGTATGTGTGTGTATGTCAGTAGTCTGTGTATGTGTGTGTGTGTACATCAGTAGTCTGTGTATATGTGTGTAAGTCAGTAGTCTGTGTATGTGTGTATGTGTACATCAGTAGTCTGTGTATATGTGTGTAAGTCAGTTGTCTTTATATGTGTGTGTACGTCAGTAGTCTGTGTATGTGTGTGTACGTCAGTAGTCTGTGTATGTGTGTGTACGTCAGTAGTCTGTGTATGTGTGTGTACGTCAGTAGTCTGTGTATGTGTGTGTGTACGTCAGTAGTCTGTGTATGTGTGTGTGTGTACATCAGTAGTCTGTGTATGTGTGTGTGTACGTCAGTAGTCTGTGTATGTGTGTGTACGTCAGTAGACTGTGTATGTGTGTATACGTCAGTAGTCTGTGTATGTGTGTGTGTACGTCAGTAATCTGTGTATGTGGGTTTGTACATCAGTAGTCTGTGTATGTGTGTGTATGTCAGTAGTCTGTGTATGTGTGTACACGTCAGTAGTCTGTGTATGTGTGTACGTCAGTAGTCTGAGTATGTGTGTACGTCAGTAGTCTGTGTATGTGTGTGTACATCAGTAGTCTGTGTATGTGTGTGTGTACGTCAGTAGTCTGTGTATGTGTGTGTACGTCAGTAGTCTGTGTATATGTGTGTACGTCAGTAGTCTGTGTATGTGTGTACGTTAGTGGTCTGTGTGTGTGTGTGTGTGTACGTCAGTAGTCTGTGTATATGTGTATGCATCAGTAGTCTGTGTATGTGTGTGTGTACGTCAGTAGTCTGTGTATGTGTGTGTACGTCAGTAGTCTGTGTTTGTGTATGTCAGTAGTCTTTGTATATGTGTGTAAGTCAGTTGTCTGTATATGTGTGTGTACGTCAGTAGTCTGTGTATGTGTGTGTGTATGTCAGTAGTCTGTGTATGTGTGTATACGTCAGTAGTCTGTGTATGTGTGTATACGTCAGTTGTCTGTATGTGTGTGTGTGTGTATGTCAGTAATCTGTGTATGTGGGTTTGTACATCAGTAGTCTGTGTATGTGTGTGTGTATGTCAGTAGTCTGTGTATGTGTGTACGTCAGTAGTCTGTGTAAGTGTGTACACGTCAGTAGTCTGTGTATGTGTGTGTGTACATGTCAGTAGTCTGTGTATGTGTGTGTACGTCAGTAGTCTGTGTATGTGTGTGTGGACGTCAGTAGTCTGTGTATGTGTGTGTACGTCAGTAGTCTGTGTATGTGTGTGTACGTCAGTAGTCTGTGTATGTTTGTGTACATCAGTAGTCTGTGTATGTGTGTGTACGTCCGTAGTCTGTGTATGTGTGTGTACGTCAGTAGTCTGAGTATGTATGTGTACGTCAGTAGTCTGTGTATGTGTGTGTACGTCAGTAGTCTGTGTATGTGTGTGTGTACGTCAGTAGTCTGTGTATGTGTGTGCACTTCAGTAGTCTGTGTATGTGTGTGTGTGTACGTCAGTAGTCTGTGTATGTGTGTGTGTTTGTCAGTAGTCTGTGTATGTGTGTATACGTCAGTAGTCTGTTTATACGTCAGTAGTCTGTGTATGTGTGTGTGTACGTCAGTAGTCTGTGCATGTGTGTGTGTACGTCAGTAGTCTGTGTATGTGTGTGTATGTCAGTAGTCTGTATATGTGTGTGTGTACGTCAGTAGTCTGTGTATGTGTGTGTGTACGTCAGTAGTCTGTGTATGTGTGTGTACGTCAGTAGTCTGTGTATGTGTGTGTACGTCAGTAGTCTGTGTATGTGTGTGTACGTCAGTAGTCTGTGTATGTGTGTGTACGTCAGTAGTCTGTGTATGTGTGTGTACGTCAGTAGTCTGTGTATGTGTGTGTATGTCAGTAGTCTGTGTATGTGTGTGTGTGTACATCAGTAGTCTGTGCATTTGTGTGTGTATGTCAGTAGTCTGTGTATGTGTGTGTATGTCAGTAGTTTGTGTATGTGTGTGTGTGTACATCAGTAGCCTGTGTATATGTGTGTAAGTCAGTTGTCTTTATATGTGTGTGTGTACGTCAGTAGTCTGTGTATGTGTGTGTACGTCAGTAGTCTGTGTATGTGTGTGTACGTCAGTAGTCTGTGTATGTGTGTGTACGTCAGTAGTCTGTGTATGTGTGTGTACGTCAGTAGTCTGTGTATGTGTGTGTACGTCAGTAGTCTGTGTATGTGTGTGTACGTCAGTAGTCTGTGTATGTGTGTGTACGTCAGTAGTCTGTGTATCTGTGTGTACGTCAGTAGTCTGTTTATGTGTGTGTACGTCAGAAGTCTGTGTATGTGTGTGTACGTCAGTAGTCTGTGTATGTGTTTGTGTACGTCAGTAGTCTGTGTATGTGTGTGTACGTCAGTAATCTGTGTATGTGTGTATACGTCAGTAGTCTGTGTATGTGTGTGTGTGTGTACGTCAGCAGTCTGTGTATGTGTGTGTACGTCAGTAGTCGGTGTATGTGTTTGTGTATGTCAGTAGTCTGTGTATGTGTGTGTACGTTAGTAGTCTGTGTAAGTGTGTACACGTCAGTAGTCTGTGTATGTGTGTGTGTACGTCAGTAGTCTGTGTATGTGTGTGTGTACATCAGTAGTCTGTGTATATTTGTGTAAGTCAGTTGTCTGTATATGTGTGTGTACGTCAGTAGTCAGTGTATGTGTGTGTACGTCAGTAGTCTGTGTATGTGTGTGTACGTCAGTAGTCTGTGTATGTGTGTGTACGTCAGTAGTCTGTGTATGTGTGTGTACGTCAGTAGTCTGTGTATGTGTGTGTACGTCAGTAGTCTGTGTATGTGTGTGTGTACGTCAGTAGTCTGTGTATGTGTGTGTATGTCAGTAGTCTGTGTATGTGTGTGTGTGTACATCAGTAGTCTGTGTATATGTGTGTAAGTCAGTTGTCTTTATATGTGTGTGTGTACGTCAGTAGTCTGTGTATGTGTGTGTACGTCAGTAGTCTGTGTATGTGTGTGTACGTCAGTAGTCTGTGTATGTGTGTGTACGTCAGTAGTCTGTGTATGTGTGTGTACGTCAGTAGTCTGTGTATGTGTGTGTACGTCAGTAGTCTGTGTATGTGTGTGTACGTCAGTAGTCTGTGTATGTGTGTGTACGTCAGTAGTCTGTGTATGTGTGTGTACGTCAGTAGTCTGTGTATGTGTGTGTGTACGTCAGTAGTCTGTGTATGTGTGTGTACGTCAGTAGTCTGTGTATCTGTGTGTACGTCAGTAGTCTGTTTATGTGTGTGTACGTCAGCATTCTGTGTATGTGTGTGTACGTCAGTAGTCTGTGTATGTGTTTGTGTATGTCAGTAGTCTGTGTATGTGTGTGTACGTCAGTAATCTGTGTATGTGTGTATACGTCAGTAGTCTGTGCATGTGTGTGTGTGTACGTCAGCAGTCTGTGTATGTGTGTGTACGTCAGTAGTCTGTGTATGTGTTTGTGTATGTCAGTAGTCTGTGTATGTGTGTGTACGTCAGTAGTCTGTGTAAGTGTGTACACGTCAGTAGTCTGTGTATGTGTGTGTGTACGTCAGTAGTCTGTGTATGTGTGTTTGTACGTTAGTAGTCTGTGTATGTGTGTGTACGTCAGTAGTCTGTGTATGTGTGTGTGTACGTCAGTAGTCTGTGTAAGTGTGTACACGTCAGTAGTCTGTGTATGTGTGTGTGTACGTCAGTAGTCTGTGTATGTGTGTTTGTACGTTAGTAGTCTGTGTATGTGTGTGTACGTCAGTAGTCTGTGTATGTGTGTGTGTACGTCAGTAGTCTGTGTAAGTGTGTACACGTCAGTAGTCTGTGTATGTGTGTGTACATCAGTAGTCTGTGTATGTCTGTGTATGTCAGTAGTCTGTGTATGTGTGTGTACATCAGTAGTCTGTGTATGTGTGTGTATGTCAGTAGTCTGTGTATGTGTGTGTACGTCAGTAGTCTGAGTATGTGTGTGTACGTCAGTAGTATCTGTATGTGTGTATACATCAGTAGTATGTGTATGTGTGTGTGTACGTCAGTAGTCTGTGTATGTGTGTGTGTACCTCAGTAGTCTGTGTATGTGTGTGTGTACGTCAGTAGTCTGTGTATGTGTGTGTGTACGTCAGTAGTCTGTGTATGTGTGTGTATGTCAGTAGTCTGTGTATGTGTGTGTGTACATCAGGAGTCTGTGTGTATGTGTGTAAGTCAGTTGTCTGTATATGTGTGTGTACGACAGTAGTCTGTGTATGTGTGTGTACGTCAGTAGTCTGTGTATGTGTGTGTACGTCAGCAGTCTGTGTATGTGTGTGTGTACATCAGTAGTCTGTGTATGTGTGTGTGTTTGTCAGTAGTCTGTGTATGTGTGTGTGTACGTCAGTAGTCTGTGTATGTGTGTTTACGTCAGTAGTCTGTGTATGTGTGTGTACGTCAGTAATCTGTGAATGTGGGTTTGTACGTCAGTAGTCTGTGTATGTGTGTGTGTGTACGTCAGTAATCTGTGTATGTGGGTTTGTACGTCAGTAGTCTGTGTATATGTGTGTGTATGTCAGTAGTCTGTGTATGTGTGTGTACGTCAGTAGTCTGTGTATGTGTGTGTACGTCAGTAGTCTGTGTATGTGTGTGTACGTCAGTAGTCTGAGTATGTGTGTACGTCAGTAGTCTGTGTATGTGTGTGTACGTCAGTAGTCTGTGTATGTGTGTGTGTACGTCAGTAGTCTGTGTATGTGTGTGTATACGTCAGTAGTCTGTGTATGTGTGTGTACGTTAGTCGTCTGTGTATGTGTGTGTACGTCAGCAGTCTGTGTATGTGTGTGTAAGTCAGTAGTCTGTGTATGTGTTTTTGTACGTCAATAGTCTGTGTATGTGTGTGTACGTCAGTAATCTGTGTATGTGTGTATACGTCAGTAGTCTGTGTATGTGTGTGTACGTCAGCAGTCTGTGTATGTGTGTGTACGTCAGTAGTCTGTGTATGTGTTTGTGTATGTCAGTAGTCTGTGTATGTGTGTGTACGTCAGTAGTCTGTGTAAGTGTGTACACGTCAGTAGTCTGTGTATGTGTGTGTGTACGTCAGTAGTCTGTGTATGTGTGTGTGTACCTCAGTAGTCTGTGTATGTTTGTTTGTACGTTAGTAGTCTGTGTATGTGTGTGTACGTCAGTAGTCTGTGTATGTGTGTGTGTACGTCAGTAGTCTGTGTAAGTGTGTACACGTCAGTAGTCTGTGAATGTGTGTGTGTACGTCAGTAGTCTGTGTATGTTTGTTTGTACGTTAGTAGTCTGTGTATGTGTGTGTACGTCAGTAGTCTGTGTATGTGTGTTTGTACGTTAGTAGTCTGTGTATGTGTGTGTACGTCAGTAGTCTGTGTATGTGTGTTTGTACGTTAGTAGTCTGTGTATGTGTGTGTACGTCAGTAGTCTGTGTATGTGTGTTTGTACGTTAGTAGTCTGTGTATGTGTGTATACGTCAGTAGTCTGTGTATGTGTGTGTGTGTACGTCAGTAATCTGTGTATGTGTGTGTGTACGTCAGTAGTCTGTGTATGTGTGTATACGTCAGTAGTCTGTGTATGTGTGTGTGTGTACGTCAGTAATCTGTGTATGTGGGTGTGTACGTCAGTAGTCTGTGTATGTGTGTTTGTATGTCAGTAGTCTGTGTATGTGTGTTTACGTCAATAGTCTGTGTATGTGTGTGTATGTCAGTAATCTGTGAATGTGGGTTTGTACGTCAGTAGTCTGTGTATGTGTGTGTGTGTACGTCAGTAATCTGTGTATGTGGGTTTGTACGTCAGTAGTCTGTGTATATGTGTGTGTATGTCAGTAGTCTGTGTATGTGTGTGTGTACGTCAGTAGTCTGTGTAATTGTTTACACGTCAGTAGTCTGTGTATGTGTGTGTACGTCAGTAGTCTGAGTATGTGTGTACGTCAGTAGTCTGTGTATGTGCGTGTACGTCAGTAGTCTGTGTATGTGTGTGTGTACGTCAGTAGTCTGTGTATGTGTGTGTATACGTCAGTAGTCTGTGTATGTGTGTGTGTACGTTAGTAGTCTGTGTATGTGTGTGTACGTCAGCAGTCTGTGTATGTGTGTGTAAGTCAGTAGTCTGTGTATGTGTTTGTGTACGTCAATAGTCTGTGTATGTGTGTGTACGTCAGTAATCTGTGTATGTGTGTATACGTCAGTAGTCTGTGTATGTGTGTGTACGTCAGTAGTCTGTGTATGTGTTTGTGTATTTCAGTAGTCTGTGTATGTGTGTGTACGTCAGTAGTCTGTGTAAGTGTGTACACGTCAGTAGTCTGTGTATGTGTGTGTGTACGTCAGTAGTCTGTGTATGTTTGTTTGTACGTTAGTAGTCTGTGTATGTGTGTGTACGTCAGTAGTCTGTGTATGTGTGTGTGTACGTCATTAGTCTGTGTATGTGTGTATACGTCAGTAGTCTGTGTATGTGTGTGTGTGTACGTCAGTAATCTGTGTATGTGGGTGTGTACGTCAGTAGTCTGTGTATGTGTGTGTACGTCAGTAGTCTGTGTATGTGTGTGTACGTCAGTAGTCTGTGTATGTGTGTGTGTACGTCAGTAGTCTGTGTATGTGTGTGTGTACGTCAGTAGTCTGTGTATGTGTGTGTGTGCACGTCAGTAGTCTGTGCATTTGTGTGTGTACGTCAGTAGTCTGTGTATGTCTGTGTATGTCAGTAGTCTGTGTATGTGTGTGTGTACATCAGTAGTCTGTGTATATGTGTGTAAGTCAGTTGTCTGTATATGTGTGTGTGTACGTCAGTAGTCTGTGTATGTGTGTGTACGTCAGTAGTCTGTGTATGTGTGTGTACGTCAGTAGTCTGTGTATGTGTGTGTACGTCAGTAGTCTGAGTTTGTGTGTGTACGTCAGTAGTATCTGTATGTGTGTATACGTCAGTAGTCTGTGTATGTGTGTGTATGTCAGTAGTCTGTGTATGTGTGTGTACATCAGGAGTCTGTGTATATGTGTGTAAGTCAGTTGTCTGTATATGTGTGTGTACGTCAGTAGTCAGTGTATGTGTGTGTACGTCAGTAGTCTGTGTATGTGTGTGTACGTCAGTAGTCTGTGTATGTGTGTGTACGTCAGTAGTCTGTGTATGTGTGTGTACGTCAGTAGTCTGTGTATGTGTGTGTACGTCAGTAGTCTGTGTATGTGTGTGTACGTCAGTAGTCTGTGTGTGTGTGTGTGTACGTCAGTAGTCTGTGCATTTGTGTGTGTATGTCAGTAGTCTGTGTATGTGTGTGTATGTCAGTAGTCTGTGTATGTGTGTGTGTGTACATCAGTAGTCTGTGTATATGTGTGTAAGTCAGTAGTCTGTGTATGTGTGTATGTGTACATCAGTAGTCTGTGTATATGTGTGTAAGTCAGTTGTCTTTATATGTGTGTGTGTACGTCAGTAGTCTGTGTATGTGTGTGTACGTCAGTAGTCTGTGTATGTGTGTGTACGTCAGTAGTCTGTGTATGTGTGTGTACGTCAGTAGTCTGTGTATGTGTGTGTGTACGTCAGTAGTCTGTGTATGTGTGTGTGTGTACATCAGTAGTCTGTGTATGTGTGTGTGTGTACGTCAGTAGTCTGTGTATGTGTGTGTACGTCAGTAGACTGTGTATGTGTGTATATGTCAGTAGTCTGTGTATGTGTGTGTGTGTAGGTCAGTAATCTGTGTATGTGGGTTTGTACATCAGTAGTCTGTGTATGTGTGTGTATGTCAGTAGTCTGTGTATGTGTGTACACGTCAGTAGTCTGTGTATGTGTGTACGTCAGTAGTCTGAGTATGTGTGTACGTCAGTAGTCTGTGTATGTGTGTGTACGTCAGTAGTCTGTGTATGTGTGTGTGTACGTCAGTAGTCTGTGTATGTGTGTGTACGTCAGTAGTCTGTGTATGTGTGTGTACGTCAGTAGTCTGTGTATGTGTGTACGTTAGTGGTCTGTGTGTGTGTGTGTGTACGTCAGTAGTCTGTGTATATGTGTATGCATCAGTAGTCTGTGTATGTGTGTGTGTACGTCAGTAGTCTGTGTATGTGTGTGTACGTCAGTAGTCTGTGTTTGTGTGTGTACGTCAGTAGTCTGTGTATGTGTGTACGTTAGTGGTCTGTGTGTGTGTGTACGTCAGTAGTCTTTGTATATGTGTGTAAGTCAGTTGTCTGTATATGTGTGTGTACGTCAGTAGTCTGTGTATGTGTGTGTGTATGTCAGTAGTCTGTGTATGTGTGTGTACGTCAGTAGTCTGTGTATGTGTGTGTGTACGTCAGTAGTCTGTGTATGTGTGTGTACGTCAGTAGTCTGTGTATGTGTGTGTACGTCAGTAGTCTGTGTATGTGTGTACGTTAGTGGTCTGTGTGTGTGTGTGTGTACGTCAGTAGTCTTTGTATATGTGTGTAAGTCAGTTGTCTGTATATGTGTGTGTACGTCAGTAGTCTGTGTATGTGTGTGTGTATGTCAGTAGTCTGTGTATGTGTGTATACGTCAGTAGTCTGTGTATGTGTGTATACGTCAGTTGTCTGTATGTGTGTGTGTGTGTATGTCAGTAATCTGTGTATGTGGGTTTGTACATCAGTAGTCTGTGTATGTGTGTGTGTATGTCAGTAGTCTGTGTATGTGTGTACGTCAGTAGTCTGTGTAAGTGTGCACACGTCAGTAGTCTGTGTATGTGTGTGTACATGTCAGTAGTCTGTGTATGTGTGTGTACGTCAGTAGTCTGTGTATGTGTGTGTGGACGTCAGTAGTCTGTGTATGTGTGTGTACGTCAGTAGTCTGTGTATGTGTGTGTACGTCAGTAGTCTGTGTATGTTTGTGTACATCAGTAGTCTGTGTATGTGTGTGTACGTCCGTAGTCTGTGTATGTGTGTGTACGTCAGTAGTCTGAGTATGTATGTGTACGTCAGTAGTCTGTGTATGTGTGTGTACGTCAGTAGTCTGTGTATGTGTGTGTGTACGTCAGTAGTCTGTGTATGTGTGTGCACTTCAGTAGTCTGTGTATGTGTGTGTGTGTACGTCAGTAGTCTGTGTATGTGTGTGTGTACGTCAGTAGTCTGTGTATGTGTGTATACGTCAGTAGTCTGTTTATACGTCAGTAGTCTGTGTATGTGTGTGTGTACGTCAGTAGTCTGTGCATGTGTGTGTGTACGTCAGTAGTCTGTGTATGTGTGTGTATGTCAGTAGTCTGTATATGTGTGTGTGTACGTCAGTAGTCTGTGTATGTGTGTGTGTACGTCAGTAGTCTGTGTATGTCTGTGTACGTCAGTAGTCTGTGTATGTGTGTGTACGTCAGTAGTCTGTGTTTGTGTACGTCAGTAGTCTTTGTATATGTGTGTAAGTCAGTTGTCTGTATATGTGTGTGTGTACGTCAGTAGTCTGTGTATGTGTGTGTGTACGTCAGTAGTCTGTGTATGTGTGTGTACGTCAGTAGTCTGTGTATGTGTGTGTACGTCAGTAGTCTGTGTATGTGTGTGTGTACGTCAGTAGTCTGTGTATGTGTGTGTACGTCAGTAGTCTGTGTATCTGTGTGTACGTCAGTAGTCTGTTTATGTGTGTGTACGTCAGCAGTCTGTGTATGTGTGTGTACGTCAGTAGTCTGTGTATGTGTTTGTGTATGTCAGTAGTCTGTGTATGTGTGTGTACGTTAGTAGTCTGTGTAAGTGTGTACACGTCAGTAGTCTGTGTATGTGTGTGTGTACGTCAGTAGTCTGTGTATGTGTGTTTGTACGTTAGTAGTCTGTGTATGTGTGTACGTCAGTAGTCTGTGTATGTGTGTGTACGTCAGTAGTCTGTGTAAGTGTGTACACGTCAGTAGTCTGTGTATGTGTGTGTGTACGTCAGTAGTCTGTGTATGTGTGTTTGTACGTTAGTAGTCTGTGTATGTGTGTGTACGTCAGTAGTCTGTGTATGTGTGTGTGTACGTCATTAGTCTGTGTATGTGTGTATACGTCAGTAGTCTGTGTATGTGTGTGTGTACGTCAGTAGTCTGTGTATGTGTGTTTGTACGTTAGTAGTCTGTGTATGTGTGTGTACGTCAGTAGTCTGTGTATGTGTGTGTGTACGTCAGTAGTCTGTGTAAGTGTGTACACGTCAGTAGTCTGTGTATGTGTGTTTGTACGTTAGTAGTCTGTGTATGTGTGTGTATGTCAGTAGTCTGTGTATGTGTGTGTGTACGTCATTAGTCTGTGTATGTGTGTGTATGTACGTCAGTAATCTGTGTATGTGGGTGTGTACGTCAGTAGTCTGTGTATGTCGGTGTGTACGTCAGTAGTCTGTGTATGTGTGTGTAGGTTAGTAGTCTGTGTATGTGTGTGTGTACGTCAGTAGTCTGTGTATGTGTGTGTGTACGTCAGTAGTCTGTGTATGTGTGTGTGCACGTCAGTAGTCTGTGCATTTGTGTGTGTACGTCAGTAGTCTGTGTATGTCTGTGTATGTCAGTAGTCTGTGTATGTGTGTGTGTACATCAGTAGTCTGTGTATATGTGTGTAAGTCAGTTGTCTGTATATGTGTGTGTGTACGTCAGTAGTCTGTGTATGTGTGTGTATATCAGTAGTCTGTGTATGTGTGTGTACGTAAGTAGTCTGTGTATGTGTGTGTACGTCAGTAGTCTGAGTATGTGTGTGTACGTCAGTAGTATCTGTATGTGTGTATACGTCAGTAGTCTGTGTATGTGTGTGTATGTCAGTAGTCTGTGTATGTGTGTGTACATCAGGAGTCTGTGTATATGTGTGTAAGTCAGTTGTCTGTATATGTGTGTGTACGTCAGTAGTCAGTGTATGTGTGTGTACGTCAGTAGTCTGTGTATGTGTGTGTACGTCAGTAGTCTGTGTATGTGTGTGTACGTCAGTAGTCTGTGTATGTGTGTGTACGTCAGTAGTCTGTGTATGTGTGTGTACGTCAGTAGTCTGTGTATGTGTGTGTGTACGTCAGTAGTCTGTGCATTTGTGTGTGTACGTCAGTAGTCTGTGTATGTGTGTGTACGTAAGTAGTCTGTGTATGTGTGTGTACGTCAGTAGTCTGAGTATGTGTGTGTACGTCAGTAGTATCTGTATGTGTGTATACGTCAGTAGTCTGTGTATGTGTGTGTATGTCAGTAGTCTGTGTATGTGTGTGTACATCAGGAGTCTGTGTATATGTGTGTGTCACGGAGCAAAGGTATACGTCTTCCTCCGGATGGTCTTTTGAATCAACACGGACGCAAGAGGTCGGGAGACAACAGCAATTTATTGTAATCCACAAAGTTAGTAGCCGGCGGCGGTCACATCAACCGTAATAACAATAAGTCCACAGAAGTCACAATCCAATGATAGCTTTGGCTCCTTGGTCCTGTAACTAAATCCTGGCTCTCTGCAGAGCTGTTCACAGGCCGGCTAACACATACTAACTCCAGCTACAACTATATACTAAAACTGTTACACCTATATCTGTGGGTGGGAAGGGCTGAGTCACAGATCCTTCCCCCCTCACCTATACCAAGGAGAGCAGACTCCCTGTCTACTATGGACAATGCACCATCCAACATCTTCTTGGAGACACTGATCAGATTATCTCCACCCATTGTCCTCACTGGTCCTCACTAGTTAGAGGTATTTGCATACAATGTGCTAACACACTAGACCCGAATCAGCCAACTACACACTGATGTTTACAACAGGTTAGAGAATACATTCCACATGAAATATATATTACACATTGCCTATTGCCGGACTCTAACCATCCCGTGACAACCCCTCCCCCTCTCAAAACATGTGCATGACACAATTGGCCTACACAGGTAAATTGGGGAATGCACATCAGTCTCTATAGCTCATATGTCCTCCTGCCGGGATAACCCATCTGCGTTCTGGTGTTGGTTCCCTCGGCGGTACTGAATGGTAAAGTTGTAGGGTTGAAGGGCTGGCATCTGGCAGAAAATCCTGTGGATCCATGTTGGCGTCTCTCTGAGCTTGGCTTCGGGTCACTGCTCCCACAAAGTGGCACTGTAGATTTCCAACATCGTTGCCTAACAGAACATCGGCCGGCAGCCCGCTCATCACACCAATTGGGCATCGTTTTGGTCCATAACCATAGTCGAGTTCCACGGTAGCTTTAGGAATACGTTTCCGAGTACCTCCTGCCAACTCGATAGAAAGGCCAGGGCCCTCCTCTAGGGCCTCGGGTCGAACCACTCGGGGGTCCGCTACCGTTAGGAAAGCTCCCGAGTCCCGGAATCCAACAACTGTTCGGCCATCCAGTAGGACCTCCTGCAAGTGCTTCCGCTGAAGGTTTGCGGGATGTGTGGCGGAAGGCTGAATCCCATAGACCCCTGGAGGTGGAACAGATGGGTCATTCATGGAGTCATCTGGAAATGGGGCCAAACTTTCTGTCCTAGGGGTGGTTCCCAGGTAGTGAATAGGCCGGGATGCCACGGTGGCCCGTGCCCCCATGTTAACAGGGCAACTAGCTTGCAAATGTCCAGGCCGCCCGCACCCAAAACATCTGCGCTCTAGCATTCTTCCAGTAGGTCGTTGTCTCGGGACAGGGTTGTTCATAGCTGGAGGCCGATGGGCTGGGGCAGGGGTAGAGGGGGAATTGTAATCCTGAGGCCGGGCACGAAAGGTGGGTGGCTGGCTGAAGGTTGTCTGGCGGACTGTGGTAGTTTTCCGCTCCTCTGCAAACAACCTCTTCCACTGCGGCTTGATGGTCAGGCCCTCATCTGCAAGGGAAGCAGCTTGCTCCACTGTGGCTGGGTTCCGTTCCAGCACCCACTCACGGATCTCAGCGGGGCACTGGGAAAAGAACTGTTCCTTAAGTATGACTTGGAGGATCTTATCGACTGTGACAGCCTCCTCTCCTTCTAGCCAGCGCTTGCATGCTTGCTTCAACTTGTGGGCGAACATGTGGAAGGAGCTTCCCCCATTGTAAGACAAAGAGCGGAACTGAACTCGGTAGGTCTCTGGAGTGACTGCATAATACTTCTGCACCGCTCTTTTAATGGCCTCATAGTCCCGCTGATCACTAGGGTCCATGGCTCTGAGAGCTTCCGCAGCCCCATCTCGTAGGTGCCCCACCAGATACCGGACCCAATCCTTCTCTGGGACTTCCATCAGGTGGCACTGGTGTTCGAAGTCCTGAAAATATCCATCAACATCCCCAGCCGCTTCCTCAAAGGTCTTGAAGTGTTTATGGGAGACATATGGTGGTTCTCTCACTGTTGGGCTGGGGGTCGGCGTTTGATTATAATTCCGCGTAGTTATCTCAGCCATTCGCATTTCATGCGCCATTCTTTCCTTTTCATGCGCCATTCTCTGTTCCTCCTTCTCAGTTTCCTGAGCCCTCTGTAATGCTCTACTCCTTTGCTCTGCAGTTGCTCCTAGCCCCAGCACTGCCAACTCCTCCTCATACAAAACAACCCATCTGCTCTTTTGGGTCTGTACCTGCCACTCCCGTATCTCTCCAGTCTCCTGGGGGCAGCCCTCCTCATGGTCGCTTTGCAGGGTCATCTCCTCCAGTGCCTCGATCAGTTGATCTTTCGTTCTTCCCTGGTAACTCAGGTTTAGTTCCCGGGCCCTTACTTGTAGACTTGCCATAGTCCAGTTCCTGTATTCTGAGGTTGTGGCTCCATTAATCGCTGAGCTGCTGTAGTCCATCTCGCTGTCCGCTGTTGATCCCACCGCTGCCAACCAGTTGTCACGGAGCAAAGGTATACGTCTTCCTCCGGATGGTCTTTTGAATCAACACGGACGCAAGAGGTCGGGAGACAACAGCAATTTATTGTAATCCACAAAGTTAGTAGCCGGCGGCGGTCACATCAACCGTAATAACAATAAGTCCACAGAAGTCACAATCCAATGATAGCTTTGGCTCCTTGGTCCTGTAACTAAATCCTGGCTCTCTGCAGAGCTGTTCACAGGCCGGCTAACACATACTAACTCCAGCTACAACTATATACTAAAACTGTTACACCTATATCTGTGGGTGGGAAGGGCTGAGTCACAGATCCTTCCCCCCTCACCTATACCAAGGAGAGCAGACTCCCTGTCTACTATGGACAATGCACCATCCAACATCTTCTTGGAGACACTGATCAGATTATCTCCACCCATTGTCCTCACTGGTCCTCACTAGTTAGAGGTATTTGCATACAATGTGCTAACACACTAGACCCGAATCAGCCAACTACACACTGATGTTTACAACAGGTTAGAGAATACATTCCACATGAAATATATATTACACATTGCCTATTGCCGGACTCTAACCATCCCGTGACAGTGTGTAAGTCAGTTGTCTGTATATGTGTGTGTACGTCAGTAGTCAGTGTATGTGTGTGTACGTCAGTAGTCTGTGTATGTGTGTGTACGTCAGTAGTCTGTGTATGTGTGTGTACGTCAGTAGTCTGTGTATGTGTGTGTACGTCAGTAGTCTGTGTATGTGTGTGTACGTCAGTAGTCTGTGTATGTGTGTGTGTACGTCAGTAGTCTGTGTAAGTGTGTACACGTCAGTAGTCTGTGTATGTGTGTTTGTACGTTAGTAGTCTGTGTATGTGTGTGTATGTACGTCAGTAATCTGTGTATGTGGGTGTGTACGTCAGTAGTCTGTGTATGTCGGTGTGTACGTCAGTAGTCTGTGTATGTGTGTGTAGGTTAGTAGTCTGTGTATGTGTGTGTGTACGTCAGTAGTCTGTGTATGTGTGTGTGTACGTCAGTAGTCTGTGTATGTGTGTGTGCACGTCAGTAGTCTGTGCATTTGTGTGTGTACGTCAGTAGTCTGTGTATGTCTGTGTATGTCAGTAGTCTGTGTATGTGTGTGTGTACATCAGTAGTCTGTGTATATGTGTGTAAGTCAGTTGTCTGTATATGTGTGTGTGTACGTCAGTAGTCTGTGTATGTGTGTGTATATCAGTAGTCTGTGTATGTGTGCGTACGTAAGTAGTCTGTGTATGTGTGTGTACGTCAGTAGTCTGAGTATGTGTGTGTACGTCAGTAGTATCTGTATGTGTGTATACGTCAGTAGTCTGTGTATGTGTGTGTATGTCAGTAGTCTGTGTATGTGTGTGTACATCAGGAGTCTGTGTATATGTGTGTAAGTCAGTTGTCTGTATATGTGTGTGTACGTCAGTAGTCAGTGTATGTGTGTGTACGTCAGTAGTCTGTGTATGTGTGTGTACGTCAGTAGTCTGTGTATGTGTGTGTACGTCAGTAGTCTGTGTATGTGTGTGTACGTCAGTAGTCTGTGTATGTGTGTGTACGTCAGTAGTCTGTGTATGTGTGTGTGTACGTCAGTAGTCTGTGCATTTGTGTGTGTACGTCAGTAGTCTGTGTATGTGTGTGTATGTCAGTAGTCTGTGTATGTGTGTGTGTGTACATCAGTAGTCTGTGTATATGTGTGTAAGTCAGTTGTCTTTATATGTGTGTGTGTGTACGTCAGTAGTCTGTGTATGTGTGTGTACGTCAGTAGTCTGTGTATGTGTGTGTACGTCAGTAGTCTGTGTATGTGTGTGTACGTCAGTAGTCTGTGTATGTGTGTGTACGTCAGTAGTCTGTGTATGTGTGTGTGTACGTCAGTAGTCTGTGTATGTGTGTTTGTACGTTAGTAGTCTGTGCATGTGTGTACGTCAGTAGTCTGTGTATGTGTGTGTACGTCAGTAGTCTGTGTAAGTGTGTACACGTCAGTAGTCTGTGTATGTGTGTGTGTACGTCAGTAGTCTGTGTATGTGTGTTTGTACGTTAGTAGTCTGTGTATGTGTGTGTACGTCAGTAGTCTGTGTATGTGTGTGTGTACGTCAGTAGTCTGTGTATGTGTGTGTGTACGTCATTAGTCTGTGTATGTGTGTATACGTCAGTAGTCTGTGTATGTGTGTGTGTGTACGTCAGTAATCTGTGTATGTGGGTGTGTACGTCAAAAGTCTGTGTATGTGTGTGTACGTCAGTAGTCTGTGTATGTGTGTGTGTACGTCAGTAGTCTGTGTATGTGTGTGTGTACGTCAGTAGTCTGTGTATGTGTGTGTGTGTGCACGTCAGTAGTCTGTGTATGTGTGTGTACGTCAGTAGTCTGTGTATGTGTGTGTACGTCAGTAGTCTGTGTATGTGTGTGTGTACGTCAGTAGTCTGTGTATGTGTGTGTACGTCATTAGTCTGTGTATGTGTGTGTACGTCAGTAGTCTGTGTATGTGTGTGTACGTCAGTAGTCTGTGTATGTGTGTGTGTACGTCAGCATTCTGTGTATGTGTGTGTACGTCAGTAGTCTGTGTATGTGTTTGTGTATGTCAGTAGTCTGTGTATGTGTGTGTACGTCAGTAATCTGTGTATGTGTGTATACGTCAGTAGTCTGTGTATGTGTGTGTGTACGTCAGCAGTCTGTGTATGTGTGTGTACGTCAGTAGTCTGTGTATGTGTTTGTGTATGTCAGTAGTCTGTGTATGTGTGTGTACGTCAGTAGTCTGTGTAAGTGTGTACACGTCAGTAGTCTGTGTATGTGTGTGTGTACGTCAGTAGTCTGTGTATGTGTGTTTGTACGTTAGTAGTCTGTGTATGTGTGTGTACGTCAGTAGTCTGTGTATGTGTGTGTGTACGTCAGTAGTCTGTGTAAGTGTGTACACGTCAGTAGTCTGTGTATGTGTGTTTGTACGTTAGTAGTCTGTGTATGTGTGTGTACGTCAGTAGTCTGTGTATGTGTGTGTGTACGTCATTAGTCTGTGTATGTGTGTGTATGTACGTCAGTAATCTGTGTATGTGGGTGTGTACGTCAGTAGTCTGTGTATGTGGGTGTGTACGTCAGTAGTCTGTGTATGTGTGTGTAGGTCAGTAGTCTGTGTATGTGTGTGTGTACGTCAGTAGTCTGTGTATGTGTGTGTGTACGTCAGTAGTCTGTGTATGTGTGTGTGCACGTCAGTAGTCTGTGCATTTGTGTGTGTACGTCAGTAGTCTGTGTATGTCTGTGTATGTCAGTAGTCTGTGTATGTGTGTGTGTACATCAGTAGTCTGTGTATATGTGTGTAAGTCAGTTGTCTGTATATGTGTGTGTACGTCAGTAGTCTGTGTATGTGTGTGTACGTCAGTAGTCTGTGTATGTGTGTGTACGTCAGTAGTCTGTGTATGTGTGTGTACGTCAGTAGTCTGAGTATGTGTGTGTACGTCAGTAGTATCTGTATGTGTGTATACGTCAGTAGTCTGTGTATGTGTGTGTATGTCAGTAGTCTGTGTATGTGTGTGTACATCAGGAGTCTGTGTATATGTGTGTAAGTCAGTTGTCTGTATATGTGTGTGTACGTCAGTAGTCAGTGTATGTGTGTGTACGTCAGTAGTCTGTGTATGTGTGTGTACGTCAGTAGTCTGTGTATGTGTGTGTACGTCAGTAGTCTGTGTATGTGTGTGTACGTCAGTAGTCTGTGTATGTGTGTGTACGTCAGTAGTCTGTGTATGTGTGTGTACGTCAGTAGTCTGTGCATTTGTGTGTGTACATCAGTAGTCTGTGTATGTGTGTGTATGTCAGTAGTCTGTGTATGTGTGTGTGTGTACGTCAGTAGTCTGTGTATGTGTGTGTACGTCAGTAGTCTGTGTATGTGTGTGTACGTCAGTAGTCTGTGTATGTGTGTGTACGTCAGTAGTCTGTGTATGTGTGTGTACGTCAGTAGTCTGTGTATGTGTGTGTGTACGTCAGTAGTCTGTGTATGTGTGTGTGTACGTCAGTAGTCTGTGTATGTGTGTGTGTGTATGTCAGTAGTCTGTGTATGTGTGTGTGTACGTCAGTAGTCTGTGTATGTGTGTGTGTACGTCAGTAGTCTGTGTATGTGTGTGTGTGTACGTCAGTAGTCTGTTGTCACGGAGCGAAGGTATATGTCTTCCTCCGGAAGGTCTTTTGAATCAACACGGACGCAAGAGGTCGGGAGACAACAGCAATTTATTGTAATCCACAAAGTTAGTAGCCGGCGGCGGTCACATCAACCATAATAACAATAAGTCCACAGAAGTCACAACTCAATGATAGCTTTGGCTCCTTGGTCCTGTAACTAAATCCTGGCTCTCTTCAGAGCTGTTCACAGGCCTGCTAACACATACTAACTGCTAGCTACATCTATATACTAAACTGTTACTTCCTATATCTGGGGGTGGGAAGGGCTGAGTCACAGATCCTTCCCCCCTCACCTATGCCAAGGAGAGCAGACTCCCTGTCTCTTTTGAACAATGCACAGTCCAACATCTTCTTGGAGACACGGATCAGATTATCTCCACCCATTGTCCTCACTAGTTAGAGGTATTTGCATACAATGTGCTAACACACTGGACCCGAATCAGCCAACTACACATTGATGTATATAACAGGTTAGAGAATACATTCCACATGAAATATACATTACACATTGCCTATTGCCGGACTCTAACCATCCCGTGACATCTGTGTATGTCTGTGTATGTCAGTAGTCTGTGTATGTGTGTGTACATCAGTAGTCTGTGTATGTGTGTGTATGTCAGTAGTCTGTGTATGTGTGTGTACGTCAGTAGTCTGAGTATGTGTGTGTACGTCAGTAGTATCTGTATGTGTGTATACGTCAGTAGTATGTGTATGTGTGTGTGTACGTCAGTAGTCTGTGTATGTGTGTGTGTACCTCAGTAGTCTGTGTATGTGTGTGTGTACGTCAGTAGTCTGTGTATGTGTGTGTGTACGTCAGTAGTCTGTGTATGTGTGTGTATGTCAGTAGTCTGTGTATGTGTGTGTGTACATCAGGAGTCTGTGTGTATGTGTGTAAGTCAGTTGTCTGTATATGTGTGTGTACGACAGTAGTCTGTGTATGTGTGTGTACGTCAGCAGTCTGTGTATGTGTGTGTGTACATCAGTAGTCTGTGTATGTGTGTGTGTTCGTCAGTAGTCTGTGTATGTGTGTGTGTACGTCAGTAGTCTGTGTATGTGTGTGTGTACGTCAGTAGTCTGTGTACGTTTGTATTCGTCAGTAGTCTGTGTATGTGTGTGTACATCAGTAGTCTGTGTATGTGTGTGTACGTCAGTAGTCTGTGTATGTGTGTGTACGTCAGTAGTCTGTGTATGTGTGTATACGTCAGTAGTCTGTGTATGTGTGTTTACGTCAGTAGTCTGTGTATGTGTGTGTACGTCAGTAATCTGTGAATGTGGGTTTGTACGTCAGTAGTCTGTGTATGTGTGTGTGTGTACGTCAGTAATCTGTGTATGTGGGTTTGTACGTCAGTAGTCTGTGTATATGTGTGTGTATGTCAGTAGTCTGTGTATGTGTGTGTACGTCAGTAGTCTGTGTATGTGTGTGTACGTCAGTAGTCTGTGTATGTGTGTGTACGTCAGTAGTCTGAGTATGTGTGTACGTCAGTAGTCTGTGTATGTGTGTGTACGTCAGTAGTCTGTGTATGTGTGTGTGTACGTCAGTAGTCTGTGTATGTGTGTGTATACGTCAGTAGTCTGTGTATGTGTGTGTGTACGTTAGTAGTCTGTGTATGTGTGTGTACGTCAGCAGTCTGTGTATGTGTGTGTGTACGTCAGTAGTCTGTGTATGTGTTTGTGTACGTCAATAGTCTGTGTATGTGTGTGTACGTCAGTAATCTGTGTATGTGTGTATACGTCAGTAGTCTGTGTATGTGTGTGTACGTCAGCAGTCTGTGTATGTGTGTGTACGTCAGTAGTCTGTGTATGTGTTTGTGTATGTCAGTAGTCTGTGTATGTGTGTGTACGTCAGCAGTCTGTGTATGTGTGTGTAAGTCAGTAGTCTGTGTATGTGTTTGTGTACGTCAATAGTCTGTGTATGTGTGTGTACGTCAGTAATCTGTGTATGTGTGTATACGTCAGTAGTCTGTGTATGTGTGTGTGTACGTCAGCAGTCTGTGTATGTGTGTGTACGTCAGTAGTCTGTGTATGTGTTTGTGTATGTCAGTAGTCTGTGTATGTGTGTGTACGTCAGTAGTCTGTGTAAGTGTGTACACGTCAGTAGTCTGTGTATGTGTGTGTGTACGTCAGTAGTCTGTGTATGTTTGTTTGTACGTTAGTAGTCTGTGTATGTGTGTGTACGTCAGTAGTCTGTGTATGTGTGTGTGTACGTCATTAGTCTGTGTATGTGTGTATACGTCAGTAGTCTGTGTATGTGTGTGTGTGTACGTCAGTAATCTGTGTATGTGGGTGTGTACGTCAGTAGTCTGTGTATGTGTGTGTACGTCAGTAGTCTGTGTATGTGTGTGTACGTCAGTAGTCTGTGTATGTGTGTGTGTACGTCAGTAGTCTGTGTATGTGTGTGTGTACGTCAGTAGTCTGTGTATGTGTGTGTGTGCACGTCAGTAGTCTGTGCATTTGTGTGTGTACGTCAGTAGTCTGTGTATGTCTGTGTATGTCAGTAGTCTGTGTATGTGTGTGTGTACATCAGTAGTCTGTGTATATGTGTGTAAGTCAGTTGTCTGTATATGTGTGTGTGTACGTCAGTAGTCTGTGTATGTGTGTGTACGTCAGTAGTCTGTGTATGTGTGTGTACGTCAGTAGTCTGTGTATGTGTGTGTACGTCAGTAGTCTGAGTATGTGTGTGTACGTCAGTAGTATCTGTATGTGTGTATACGTCAGTAGTCTGTGTATGTGTGTGTATGTCAGTAGTCTGTGTATGTGTGTGTACATCAGGAGTCTGTGTATATGTGTGTAAGTCAGTTGTCTGTATATGTGTGTGTACGTCAGTAGTCAGTGTATGTGTGTGTACGTCAGTAGTCTGTGTATGTGTGTATACGTCAGTAGTCTGTGTATGTGTGTGTGTGTACGTCAGTAATCTGTGTATGTGGGTGTGTACGTCAGTAGTCTGTGTATGTGTGTGTACGTCAGTAGTCTGTGTATGTGTGTGTACGTCAGTAGTCTGTGTATGTGTGTGTGTACGTCAGTAGTCTGTGTATGTGTGTGTGTACGTCAGTAGTCTGTGTATGTGTGTGTGTGCACGTCAGTAGTCTGTGCATTTGTGTGTGTACGTCAGTAGTCTGTGTATGTCTGTGTATGTCAGTAGTCTGTGTATGTGTGTGTGTACATCAGTAGTCTGTGTATATGTGTGTAAGTCAGTTGTCTGTATATGTGTGTGTGTACGTCAGTAGTCTGTGTATGTGTGTGTACGTCAGTAGTCTGTGTATGTGTGTGTACGTCAGTAGTCTGTGTATGTGTGTGTACGTCAGTAGTCTGAGTATGTGTGTGTACGTCAGTAGTATCTGTATGTGTGTATACGTCAGTAGTCTGTGTATGTGTGTGTATGTCAGTAGTCTGTGTATGTGTGTGTACATCAGGAGTCTGTGTATATGTGTGTAAGTCAGTTGTCTGTATATGTGTGTGTACGTCAGTAGTCAGTGTATGTGTGTGTACGTCAGTAGTCTGTGTATGTGTGTGTACGTCAGTAGTCTGTGTATGTGTGTGTACGTCAGTAGTCTGTGTATGTGTGTGTACGTCAGTAGTCTGTGTATGTGTGTGTACGTCAGTAGTCTGTGTATGTGTGTGTGTACGTCAGTAGTCTGTGCATTTGTGTGTGTACGTCAGTAGTCTGTGTATGTGTGTGTATGTCAGTAGTCTGTGTATGTGTGTGTGTGTACATCAGTAGTCTGTGTATATGTGTGTAAGTCAGTAGTCTGTGTATGTGTGTATGTGTACATCAGTAGTCTGTGTATATGTGTGTAAGTCAGTTGTCTTTATATGTGTGTGTGTACGTCAGTAGTCTGTGTATGTGTGTGTACGTCAGTAGTCTGTGTATGTGTGTGTACGTCAGTAGTCTGTGTATGTGTGTGTACGTCAGTAGTCTGTGTATGTGTGTGTGTACGTCAGTTGTCTGTGTATGTGTGTGTGTGTACGTCAGTAGTCTGTGTATGTGTGTGTGTACGTCAGTAGTCTGTGTATGTGTGTGTACGTCAGTAGACTGTGTATGTGTGTATACGTCAGTAGTCTGTGTATGTGTGTGTGTGTACGTCAGTAATCTGTGTATGTGGGTTTGTACATCAGTAGTCTGTGTATGTGTGTGTATGTCAGTAGTCTGTGTATGTGTGTACACGTCAGTAGTCTGTGTATGTGTGTACGTCAGTAGTCTGAGTATGTGTGTACGTCAGTAGTCTGTGTATGTGTGTGTACGTCAGTAGTCTGTGTATGTGTGTGTGTACGTCAGTAGTCTGTGTATGTGTGTGTACGTCAGTAGTCTGTGTATGTGTGTGTACGTCAGTAGTCTGTGTATGTGTGTACGTTAGTGGTCTGTGTGTGTGTGTGTGTACGTCAGTAGTCTGTGTATATGTGTATGCATCAGTAGTCTGTGTATGTGTGTGTGTACGTCAGTAGTCTGTGTATGTGTGTGTACGTCAGTAGTCTGTGTTTGTGTATGTCAGTAGTCTTTGTATATGTGTGTAAGTCAGTTGTCTGTATATGTGTGTGTACGTCAGTAGTCTGTGTATGTGTGTGTATGTCAGTAGTCTGTGTATGTGTGTGTGTACGTCAGTAATCTGTGTATGTGGGTTTGTACGTCAGTAGTCAGTGTATGTGTGTGTGTATGTCAGTAGTCTGTGTATGTGTGTGTACGTCAGTAGTCTGTGTATGTGTGTGTGTACGTCAGTAGTCTGTGTATGTGTGTGTGTGTATGTCAGTAGTCTGTGTATGTGTGTGTGTACGTCAGTAGTCTGTGTATGTGTGTGTGTACGTCAGTAGTCTGTGTATGTGTGTGTGTGTACGTCAGTAGTCTGTTGTCACGGAGCGAAGGTATATGTCTTCCTCCGGAAGGTCTTTTGAATCAACACGGACGCAAGAGGTCGGGAGACAACAGCAATTTATTGTAATCCACAAAGTTAGTAGCCGGCGGCGGTCACATCAACCATAATAACAATAAGTCCACAGAAGTCACAACTCAATGATAGCTTTGGCTCCTTGGTCCTGTAACTAAATCCTGGCTCTCTTCAGAGCTGTTCACAGGCCTGCTAACACATACTAACTGCTAGCTACATCTATATACTAAACTGTTACTTCCTATATCTGGGGGTGGGAAGGGCTGAGTCACAGATCCTTCCCCCCTCACCTATGCCAAGGAGAGCAGACTCCCTGTCTCTTTTGAACAATGCACAGTCCAACATCTTCTTGGAGACACGGATCAGATTATCTCCACCCATTGTCCTCACTAGTTAGAGGTATTTGCATACAATGTGCTAACACACTGGACCCGAATCAGCCAACTACACATTGATGTATATAACAGGTTAGAGAATACATTCCACATGAAATATACATTACACATTGCCTATTGCCGGACTCTAACCATCCCGTGACATCTGTGTATGTCTGTGTATGTCAGTAGTCTGTGTATGTGTGTGTACATCAGTAGTCTGTGTATGTGTGTGTATGTCAGTAGTCTGTGTATGTGTGTGTACGTCAGTAGTCTGAGTATGTGTGTGTACGTCAGTAGTCTGTGTATGTGTGTATACGTCAGTAGTCTGTGTATGTGTGTTTACGTCAGTAGTCTGTGTATGTGTGTGTACGTCAGCAATCTGTGAATGTGGGTTTGTACGTCAGTAGTCTGTGTATGTGTGTGTGTGTACGTCAGTAATCTGTGTATGTGGGTTTGTACGTCAGTAGTCTGTGTATATGTGTGTGTATGTCAGTAGTCTGTGTATGTGTGTGTACGTCAGTAGTCTGTGTATGTGTGTGTACGTCAGTAGTCTGTGTATGTGTGTGTACGTCAGTAGTCTGAGTATGTGTGTACGTCAGTAGTCTGTGTATGTGTGTATACGTCAGTAGTCTGTGTATGTGTGTGTGTACGTCAGTAGTCTGTGTATGTGTGTGTATACGTCAGTAGTCTGTGTATGTGTGTGTGTACGTTAGTAGTCTGTGTATGTGTGTGTACGTCAGCAGTCTGTGTATGTGTGTGTACGTCAGTAGTCTGTGTATGTGTTTGTGTACGTCAATAGTCTGTGTATGTGTGTGTACGTCAGTAATCTGTGTATGTGTGTATACGTCAGTAGTCTGTGTATGTGTGTGTACGTCAGCAGTCTGTGTATGTGTGTGTACGTCAGTAGTCTGTGTATGTGTTTGTGTATGTCAGTAGTCTGTGTATGTGTGTGTACGTCAGCAGTCTGTGTATGTGTGTGTAAGTCAGTAGTCTGTGTATGTGTTTGTGTACGTCAATAGTCTGTGTATGTGTGTGTACGGCAGTAATCTGTGTATGTGTGTATACGTCAGTAGTCTGTGTATGTGTGTGTGTACGTCAGCAGTCTGTGTATGTGTGTGTACGTCAGTAGTCTGTGTATGTGTTTGTGTATGTCAGTAGTCTGTGTATGTGTGTGTACGTCAGTAGTCTGTGTAAGTGTGTACACGTCAGTAGTCTGTGTATGTGTGTGTGTACGTCAGTAGTCTGTGTATGTTTGTTTGTACGTTAGTAGTCTGTGTATGTGTGTGTACGTCAGTAGTCTGTGTATGTGTGTGTGTACGTCATTAGTCTGTGTATGTGTGTATACGTCAGTAGTCTGTGTATGTGTGTGTGTGTACGTCAGTAATCTGTGTATGTGGGTGTGTACGTCAGTAGTCTGTTTATGTGTGTGTACGTCAGTAGTCTGTGTATGTGTGTGTACGTCAGTAGTCTGTGTATGTGTGTGTGTACGTCAGTAGTCTGTGTATGTGTGTGTACGTCAGTAGTCTGAGTATGTGTGTGTACGTCAGTAGTATCTGTATGTGTGTATACGTCAGTAGTCTGTGTATGTGTGTGTATGTCAGTAGTCTGTGTATGTGTGTGTACATCAGGAGTCTGTGTATATGTGTGTAAGTCAGTTGTCTGTATATGTGTGTGTACGTCAGTAGTCAGTGTATGTGTGTGTATGTCAGTAGTCTGTGTATGTGTGTGTACGTCAGTAGTCTGTGTATGTGTGTGTACGTCAGTAGTCTGTGTATGTGTGTGTACGTCAGTAGTCTGTGTATGTGTGTGTACGTCAGTAGTCTGTGTATGTGTGTGTACGTCAGTAGTCTGTGTATGTGTGTGTGTACGTCAGTAGTCTGTGCATTTGTGTGTGTACGTCAGTAGTCTGTGTATGTGTGTGTATGTCAGTAGTCTGTGTATGTGTGTGTGTGTACATCAGTAGTCTGTGTATATGTGTGTAAGTCAGTAGTCTGTGTATGTGTGTATGTGTACATCAGTAGTCTGTGTATATGTGTGTAAGTCAGTTGTCTTTATATGTGTGTGTGTACGTCAGTAGTCTGTGTATGTGTGTGTACGTCAGTAGTCTGTGTATGTGTGTGTACGTCAGTAGTCTGTGTATGTGTGTGTACGTCAGTAGTCTGTGTATGTGTGTGTGTACGTCAGTAGTCTGTGTATGTGTTTGTGTGTACGTCAGTAGTCTGTGTATGTGTGTGTGTACGTCAGTAGTCTGTGTATGTGTGTGTACGTCAGTAGACTGTGTATGTGTGTATACGTCAGTAGTCTGTGTATGTGTGTGTGTGTACGTCAGTAATCTGTGTATGTGGGTTTGTACATCAGTAGTCTGTGTATGTGTGTGTATGTCAGTAGTCTGTGTATGTGTGTACACGTCAGTAGTCTGTGTATGTGTGTATGTCAGTAGTCTGAGTATGTGTGTACGTCAGTAGTCTGTGTATGTGTGTGTACGTCAGTAGTCTGTGTATGTGTGTGTGTACGTCAGTAGTCTGTGTATGTGTGTGTACGTCAGTAGTCTGTGTATGTGTGTGTACGTCAGTAGTCTGTGTATGTGTGTACGTTAGTGGTCTGTGTGTGTGTGTGTGTGTGTGTACGTCAGTAGTCTGTGTATGTGTGTGTACGTCAGTAGTCTGTGTTTGTGTATGTCAGTAGTCTTTGTATATGTGTGTAAGTCAGTTGTCTGTATATGTGTGTGTACGTCAGTAGTCTGTGTATGTGTGTGTATGTCAGTAGTCTGTGTATGTGTGTGTGTACGTCAGTAATCTGTGTATGTGGGTTTGTACGTCAGTAGTCAGTGTATGTGTGTGTGTATGTCAGTAGTCTGTGTATGTGTGTATACGTCAGTAGTCTGTGTATGTGTGTATACGTCAGTTGTCTGTATGTGTGTGTGTGTGTATGTCAGTAATCTGTGTATGTGGGTTTGTACATCAGTAGTCTGTGTATGTGTGTGTGTATGTCAGTAGTCTGTGTATGTGTGTACGTCAGTAGTCTGTGTAAGTGTGTACACGTCAGTAGTTTGTGTAAGTGTGTACATGTCAGTAGTCTGTGTATGTGTGTGTACGTCAGTAGTCTGTGTATGTGTGTGTGTGTACGTCAGTAGTCTGTGTATGTGTGTGTACGTCAGTAGTCTGTGTATGTGTGTGTACGTCAGTAGTCTGTGTATGCTTGTGTACATCAGTAGTCTGTGTATGTGTGTGTACGTCCGTAGTCTGTGTATGTGTGTGTACGTCAGTAGTCTGAGTATGTATGTGTACGTCAGTAGTCTGTGTATGTGTGTGTACGTCAGTAGTCTGTGTATGTGTGTGTGTACGTCAGTAGTCTGTGTATGTGTGGGCACTTCAGTAGTCTGTGTATGTGTGTGTGTACGTCAGTAGTCTGTGTATGTGTGTGTGTACGTCAGTAGTCTGTGTATGTGTGTATACGTCAGTAGTCTGTTTATACGTCAGTAGTCTGTGTATGTGTGTGTGTACGTCAGTAGTCTGTGCATGTGTGTGTGTACGTCAGTAGTCTGTGTATGTGTGTGTATGTCAGTAGTCTGTATATGTGTGTGTGTACATCAGTAGTCTGTGTATATGTGTGTAAGTCAGTTGTCTGTATATGTGTGTGTGTACGTCAGTAGTCTGTGTATGTGTGTGTGTACGTCAGTAGTCTGTGTATGTCTGTGTACGTCAGTAGTCTGTGTATGTGTGTGTACGTCAGTAGTCTGTGTTTGTGTACGTCAGTAGTCTTTGTATATGTGTGTAAGTCAGTTGTCTGTATATGTGTGTGTGTACGTCAGTAGTCTGTATGTGTGTGTACGTCAGTAGTCTGTGTATGTGTGTGTGTACGTCATTAGTCTGTATATGCGTGTGTACGTCAGTAGTCTGTGTTTGTGTGTGTACGTCAGTAGTCTGTGTATGTGTGTGTACGTCAGTAGTCTGTGTATGTGTGTGTGTACGTCAGTAGTCTGTGCATTTGTGTGTATGTCAGTAGTCTGTGTATGTCTGTGTATGTCAGTAGTCTGTGTATGTGTGTGTACGTCAGTAATCTGTGTATGTGTGTGTACGTCAGTAGTCTGTGTATGTGTGTGTACGTCAGTAGTCTGTGTATGTGAGTGTACGTCAGTAGTCTGAGTATGTGTGTGTACGTCAGTAGTATCTGTATGTGTGTATACGTCAGTAGTCTGTGTATGTGTGTGTGTACGTCAGTAGTCTGTGTATGTGTGTGTGTGTACCTCAGTAGTCTGTGTATGTGTGTGTGTAAGTCAGTAGTCTGTGTATGTGTGTGTGTACGTCAGTAGTCTGTGTATGTGTATGTATGTCAGTAGTCTGTGTATGTGTGTGTGTACATCAGGAGTCTGTGTATATGTGTGTAAGTCAGTTGTCTGTATATGTGTGTGAACGTCAGTAGTCAGTGTATGTGTGTATACGTCAGTAGTCTGTGTATGTGTGTGTGTGTACGTCAGTAGTCTGTGTATGTGTGTGTAAGTCATTAGTCTGTGTATGTGTGTGTAAGTCAGTAGTCTGTGTATGTGTGTGTACGTCAGTAGTCTGAGTATGTGTGTACGTCAGTAGTCTGTGTATGTGTGTGTACGTCAGTAGTCTGTGTATGTGTGTGTGTACGTCAGTAGTCTGTGTATGTGTGTGTATACGTCAGTAGTCTGTGTATGTGTGTGTGTACGTTAGTAGTCTGTGTATGTGTGTGTACGTCAGCAGTCTGTGTATGTGTGTACGTCAGTAGTCTGTGTATGTGTTTGTGTACGTCAATAGTCTGTGTATGTGTGTGTACGTCAGTAATCTGTGTATGTGTGTATACGTCAGTAGTCTGTGTATGTGTGTGTGTACGTCAGCAGTCTGTGTATGTGTGTGTACGTCAGTAGTCTGTGTATGTGTTTGTGTATGTCAGTAGTCTGTGTATGTGTGTGTACGTCAGTAGTCTGTGTAAGTGTGTACATGTCAGTAGTCTGTGTATGTGTGTGTGTACGTCAGTAGTCTGTGTATGTTTGTTTGTACGTTAGTAGTCTGTGTATGTGTGTGTACGTCAGTAGTCTGTGTATGTGTACGTCAGTAGTCTGTGTAAGTGTGTACACGTCAGTAGTCTGTGAATGTGTGTGTGTACGTCAGTAGTCTGTGTATGTGTGTTTGTACGTTAGTAGTCTGTGTATGTGTGTGTGTACGTCATTAGTCTGTGTATGTGTGTATACGTCAGTAGTCTGTGTATGTGTGTGTGTGTACGTCAGTAATCTGTGTATGTGTGTGTGTACGTCAGTAGTCTGTGTATGTGTGTATACGTCAGTAGTCTGTGTATGTGTGTACGTCAGTAATCTGTGTATGTGGGTGTGTACGTCACTAGTCTGTGTATGTGTGTTTGTATGTCAGTAGTCTGTGTATGTGTGTTTACGTCAATAGTCTGTGTATGTGTGTGTATGTCAGTAATCTGTGAATGTGGGTTTGTACGTCAGTAGTCTGTGTATGTGTGTGTGTACGTCAGTAATCTGTGTATGTGGGTTTGTACGTCAGTAGTCTGTGTATATGTGTGTGTATGTCAGTAGTCTGTGTATGTGTGTGTGTACGTCAGTAGTCTGTGTAATTGTTTACACGTCAGTAGTCTGTGGATGTGTGTGTACGTCAGTAGTCTGTGTATGTGTGTGTATGTCAGTAGTCTGTGTATGTGTGTGTACGTCAGTAGTCTGTGTATGTGTGTGTACGTCAGTAGTCTGAGTATGTGTGTACGTCAGTAGTCTGTGTATGTGCGTGTACGTCAGTAGTCTGTGTATGTGTGTGTATACGTCAGTAGTCTGTGTATGTGTGTGTGTACGTTAGTAGTCTGTGTATGTGTGTGTACGTCAGCAGTCTGTGTATGTGTGTGTAAGTCAGTAGTCTGTGTATGTGTTTGTGTACGTCAATAGTCTGTGTATGTGTGTGTACGTCAGTAATCTGTGTATGTGTGTATACGTCAGTAGTCTGTGTATGTGTGTGTGTACGTCAGCAGTCTGTGTATGTGTGTGTACGTCAGTAGTCTGTGTATGTGTTTGTGTATGTCAGTAGTCTGTGTATGTGTGTGTACGTCAGTAGTCTGTGTAAGTGTGTACACGTCAGTAGTCTGTGTATGTGTGTGTGTACGTCAGTAGTCTGTGTATGTTTGTTTGTACGTTAGTAGTCTGTGTATGTGTGTGTACGTCAGTAGTCTGTGTATGTGTGTGTGTACGTCATTAGTCTGTGTATGTGTGTATACGTCAGTAGTCTGTGTATGTGTGTGTGTGTACGTCAGTAATCTGTGTATGTGGGTGTGTACGTCAGTAGTCTGTGTATGTGTGTGTACGTCAGTAGTCTGTGTACGTGTGTGTACGTCAGTAGTCTGTGTATGTGTGTGTGTACGTCAGTAGTCTGTGTATGTGTGTGTGTACGTCAGTAGTCTGTGTATGTGTGTGTGTGCACGTCAGTAGTCTGTGCATTTGTGTGTGTACGTCAGTAGTCTGTGTATGTCTGTGTATGTCAGTAGTCTGTGTATGTGTACATCAGTAGTCTGTGTATATGTGTGTAAGTCAGTTGTCTGTATATGTGTGTGTGTACGTCAGTAGTCTGTGTATGTGTGTGTACGTCAGTAGTCTGTGTATGTGTGTGTACGTCAGTAGTCTGTGTATGTGTGTGTACGTCAGTAGTCTGTGTATGTGTGTGTACGTCAGTAGAATGAGTATGTGTTTGTGTACGTCAGTAGTCTGTGTATGTGTGTGTGTACGTCAGTAGTCTGTGTATGTGTGTGTACGTCAGTAGTCTGTGTATGTGTGTGTATGTCAGTAGTCTGTGTATGTGTGTGTGTACGTCAGTAGTCTGTGTATGTGTGTGTATGTCAGTAGTCTGTGTATGTGTGTGTACGTCAGTAGTCTGTGTATGTGTGTGTACGTCAGTAGTCTGTGTATGTGTGTGTACGTCAGTAGTCTGTGTATGTGTGTGTACGTCAGTAGTCTGTGTATGTGTGTGTGTACGTCAGTAGTCTGTGCATTTGTGTGTGTTCGTCAGTAGTCTGTGTATGTGTGTGTATGTCAGTAGTCTGTGTATGTGTGTGTGTGTACATCAGTAGTCTGTGTATATGTGTGTAAGTCAGTAGTCTGTGTATGTGTGTATGTGTACATCAGTAGTCTGTGTATATGTTTGTAAGTCAGTTGTCTTTATATGTGTGTGTGTACGTCAGTAGTCTGTGTATGTGTGTGTACGTCAGTAGTCTGTGTATGTGTGTGTACGTCAGTAGTCTGTGTATGTGTGTGTACGTCAGTAGTCTGTGTATGTGTGTGTGTACGTCAGTAGTCTGTGTATGTGTGTGTGTGTACGTCAGTAGTCTGTGTATGTGTGTGTGTACGTCAGTAGTCTGTGTATGTGTGTGTACGTCAGTAGACTGTGTATGTGTGTATACGTCAGTAGTCTGTGTATGTGTGTGTGTGTACGTCAGTAATCTGTGTATGTGGGTTTGTACATCAGTAGTCTGTGTATGTGTGTGTATGTCAGTAGTCTGTGTATGTGTGTACACGTCAGTAGTCTGTGTATGTGTGTACGTCAGTAGTCTGAGTATGTGTGTACGTCAGTAGTCTGTGTATGTGTGTGTACGTCAGTAGTCTGTGTATGTGTGTGTGTACGTCAGTAGTCTGTGTATGTGTGTGTACGTCAGTAGTCTGTGTATGTGTGTGTACGTCAGTAGTCTGTGTATGTGTGTACGTTAGTGGTCTGTGTGTGTGTGTACGTCAGTAGTCTGTGTATATGTGTATGCATCAGTAGTCTGTGTATGTGTGTGTGTACGTCAGTAGTCTGTGTATGTGTGTGTACGTCAGTAGTCTGTGTTTGTGTACGTCAGTAGTCTTTGTATACGTGTGTAAGTCAGTTGTCTGTATATGTGTGTGTACGTCAGTAGTCTGTGTATGTGTGTGTATGTCAGTAGTCTGTGTATGTGTGTGTGTACGTCAGTAATCTGTGTATGTGAGTTTGTACGTCAGTAGTCAGTGTATGTGTGTGTGTATGTCAGTAGTCTGTGTATGTGTGTATACGTCAGTAGTCTGTGTATGTGTGTATACGTCAGTTGTCTGTATGTGTGTGTGTGTGTATGTCAGTAATCTGTGTATGTGGGTTTGTACATCAGTAGTCTGTGTATGTGTGTGTGTATGTCAGTAGTCTGTGTATGTGTGTACGTCAGTAGTCTGTGTAAGTGTGTACACGTCAGTAGTTTGTGTAAGTGTGTACATGTCAGTAGTCTGTGTATGTGTGTGTACGTCAGTAGTCTGTGTATGTGTGTGTACGTCAGTAGTCTGTGTATGTGTGTGTACGTCAGTAGTCTGAGTATGTGTGTGTACGTCAGTAGTCTGTGTATGTGTGTGTACGTCAGTAGTCTGTGTATGTTTGTGTACATCAGTAGTCTGTGTATGTGTGTGTACGTCCGTAGTCTGTGTATGTGTGTGTACGTCAGTAGTCTGAGTATGTATGTGTACGTCAGTAGTCTGTGTATGTGTGTGTACGTCAGTAGTCTGTGTATGTGTGTGTGTACGTCAGTAGTCTGTGTATGTGTGTGTACTTCAGTAGTCTGTGTATGTGTGTGTGTACGTCAGTAGTCTGTGTATGTGTGTATACATCAGTAGTCTGTGTATGTGTGTATACATCAGTAGTCTGTGTATGTGTGTGTGTACGTCAGTAGTCTGTGTATGTGTGTATACGTCAGTAGTCTGTTTATACGTCAGTAGTCTGTGTATGTGTGTGTGTACGTCAGTAGTCTGTGCATGTGTGTGTGTACGTCAGTAGTCTGTGTATGTGTGTGTATGTCAGTAGTCTGTATATGTGTGTGTGTACATCAGTAGTCTGTGTATATGTGTGTAAGTCAGTTGTCTGTATATGTGTGTGTGTACGTCAGTAGTCTGTGTATGTGTGTGTGTACGTCAGTAGTCTGTGTATGTCTGTGTACGTCAGTAGTCTGTGTATGTGTGTGTACGTCAGTAGTCTGTGTTTGTGTACGTCAGTAGTCTTTGTATATGTGTGTAAGTCAGTTGTCTGTATATGTGTGTGTGTACGTCAGTAGTCTGTATGTGTGTGTACGTCAGTAGTCTGTGTATGTGTGTGTGTACGTCATTAGTCTGTGTTTGTGTGTGTACGTCAGTAGTCTGTGTATGTGTGTGTACGTCAGTAGTCTGTGTATGTGTGTGTACATCAGTAGTCTGAGTATGTGTGTGTACATCAGTAGTCTGTGTATGTTGGTGTGTACGTCAATAGTCTGTGTATGTGTGTGTATACGTCAGTAGTCTTTGTATATGTGTGTAAGTCAGTTGTCTGTATATGTGTTTGTGTACGTCAGTAGTCTGTGTATGTGTGTGTGTACATCAGGAGTCTGTGTATATGTGTGTAAGTCAGTTGTATGTATATGTGTGTGTGTACGTCAGTAGTCTGTGTATGTGTGTATACGTCAGTTGATTGTGCATGTGTGTGTACGTCAGTAGTCTGTGTATGTGCGTTTACGTCAGTAGTCTGTATTTGTGTGCATCAGTAGTCTGTGTTTGTGTGTGTACGTCAGTAGTCTGTGTATGTGTGTGTACATCAGTAGTCTGAGTATGTGTGTGTACGTCAGTAGTCTGTGTATGTGTGTGTACATCAGTAGTCTGTGTATGTTGGTGTGTACGTCAATAGTCTGTGTATGTGTGTATGTCATTAGTCTGTGTATGTGTGTGTATACGTCAGTAGTCTTTGTATATGTGTGTAAGTCAGTTGTCTGTATATGTGTTTGTGTACGTCAGTATTCTGTGTATGTGTGTGTGTACATCAGGAGTCTGTGTATATGTGTGTAAGTCAGTTGTATGTATATGTGTGTTTGTACGTCAGTAGTCTGTGTATGTGTGTATACGTCAGTTGATTGTGTATGTGTGTGTACGTCAGTAGTCTGTGTATGTGCGTTTACGTCAGTAGTCTGTGTTTGTGTGTGTGTGCATCAGTAGTCTGTGTATGTGTGTGTACGTCAGTAGTCTGTGTATGTGCGTGTACGTCAGTTGATTGTGTATGTGTGTATACATCAGTAGTCTGTGTATGAGTGTGTGTGTACGTCAGTAGTCTGTGTTTGTGTGTGTGTGCATCAGTAGTCTGTGTATGTGTGTGTACGTCAGTAGTCTGTGTATGTGTGTGTACGTCAGTTGTCTGTGTTTGTGTGTGTGTGTACGTCAGTAGTCTGTGTATGTGTGTGTGTACGTCAGTAGTCTGTGTATGTGTGTGTGTACATCAGTAGTCTGTGTATGTGTGTATACGTCAGTAGTCTGTGTATTTGTGTGTGTGTACGTCAGTAATCTGTGTATGTGGGTGTGAACGTCAGTAGTCTGTGTATGTGTGTATACGTCAGTAGTCTGTGTATGTGTGTGTGTGTACGTCAGTAATCTGTGTATGTGTGTGTGTACGTCAGTAGTCTGTGTATCAAATCAAATCAAATCAAAAAAGCTTTATTGGCACGTCCGATTAGATATTTGGCATTGCCAAAGCTAGTAAAGTGGGGGGGGGGGAGTTGGTCTCGGGTGGGTGAGTGGTGGGGGTGGGGTGGGGCGGTTGGTTTGGGGTATAACGGTCCATGGAGTTTCATCTTCCTCTTCGTTGGTGACTTCTATATGGGGAGGTGGGGGTGCGTGGGGTGGGGGTGGGGCGGGTGTATTGGAATAAATATAACAGTCCGTGGAGTCTCGTCTTCCTCTTATTTGGTGACAGCTGGACACGTATTGGGCAGCGATCTCCACAGTGGCCTCTTCTTCTCCCAGTAGGATGTAGAGTTTCCTCTTCTCGTCAGCAGATATGAAGTCTGGGATGTGGGCAGAGTCTTTGGTAGTAGACGGCCCTCACAGCTGAGTATTTGGTGCAGTGTAGCAGGAAGTGGGTCTCGTCTTCTAGGGCCCCCTGGTGACAGTGCTGGCACAGTCTGTTCTCCCGTGGCTTGTACGTCTGCCTGTATCGCCCCGTCTCTATCTCTAGGTTGTGGGCGCTCAGTCTGTACCGGCTCAGGGTCTGCCTGTGTTTGCGGTGGCGTATTCTCTCCAGGTAGGTGGCCATGGTGTAGTCCCTTTGTAGGGATTGGTACACGGTGAGTTTCTTGGAGTTATTTATTTCGTTTCTCCATTCTTCAATGTACCGCTCTCTGTTTGCCTCTGTGGTCGCCTTTATTTCGGCCTTGGTTATCATCTGTTGGTGTTTTTGGTTTGGTGGTTGGCTGTTGTTTGGTTGGTGAGTATCTGGTTTGCTCAGGTGGCTTAGCCATGCTTGGTGGTGGTAGGAGTCAGGCTTGCTCCCCTGAATGTGTGCCTGGAAAGCTAGCGCCCTCTTCTGTATGGTGAGCCATAGGGGGAGTCTGCCTAGCTCTGCCCTGCAGGCCATGTTGGTGGTGTTGCGATGGACATGGAGCAGGTATTTTCAGAACTCCAGGTGGAAGTTCTCTGTTGGGCTGGAATCCCACTTTGACTGGTCTGGGTAGGTGGCTGGGCCCCAAACCTCACTGCCATAGAGAAGGATCGGGGAGATGACTGCGTCAAATTTCTTCAGCCAGACCCTCACCGGTGGTTTGAGGTGGTACAGTTGTCTTCTGATGGCGTAGGAGGTTCTGCAGGCTTTTGCTTTCAGGGTTTCTATTGCTGCTTTGAAGCTTCCTGATTGGCTGAGCTCCAGCCCCAGGTAGGTGTAGCTGTTGGTTTTCTCCAGTGTGGAGCCGTTCAGTGTGAATTGTGGGGTGGTGGAGGCTTTATTGTGGCCCTTCTTCTGAAATACCATGACTTTGGTCTTCTTCTGGTTGATGGGTAGGGCCCATGTGGTGCTGAATTTTTCCAGCACTGACAGGCTTTCTTGGAGGTCTTTCTCGGTGGGGGCCAGGAGTAGGAGGTCGTCGGCGTATAGCAGGAACTTCACCTCTCGATTGTTCAGGGTGAGGCCTGGGGTTGGTGAGGCCTCCAGGGCTGTAGCCAGTTCATTGATGTAGATGTTGAAGAGCGTTGGGCTCAGGCTACAGCCTTGTCTCACCCCTCGGGCCTGTTGGAAGTATGCTGTCCTTTTCCCATTCACCTTCACACTGCACTGGTTTCCGGTGTAGGAGCTCTTGATGACGTTGTACATTCTTCCTCCTATTCCACTCTCTAGGAGTTTTAGGAGTAGGCCTGGGTGCCATACTGAGTCGAACGCCTTCTTAAAGTCTACGAAGCAGGTGAATATCTTGCCTCTTCTGGTGTTGTGGACGTGCGTCTTGATGAGGCTGTGCAGGGTGTAGATATGGTCTGTGGTGCGGTGGTTTGGCATGAACCCTGCTTGGCTCTTGCTGAGGACCCCGTGTTGTGTGAGGAAGGTGAGGATTCTGTTATTGATGATGCTGTTGAACAGTTTCCCCAGCGTGCTGCTGACGCAGATCCCTCTGTAGTTGTTGGGGTCATATTGGTCCCCATTCTTGTAGATGGGGGTTATGAGCCCTTTGTTCCAGTCTTCGGGGAAGTGTCCAGCATTGAGCACGAGGGTGAATAGCTTTGCCAGTGCCACATGTATTGCTGGAGGGCTGTATTTGATCATCTCTGGTAGGATGCCGTCGGGGCCTCTGGCCTTTTTGCCTTTCAGCAGGACAATTCTTTCCTGTATATCTTTTATGGTGATTGGTGAGTCCAGAGGGTTCTGGAAGTCTTTGATGACTTTCTCCATGTCCCTCAGTTTGGTGATTATCTGTTGCTGTTCTGGAGTTAGTTCTTCTTCTGGGATGTTTTTGTAGAGACCTCTGAAGTAGTTGAGCCAGATATTGCCATTTTGGATGTGGAGAGAGTTTATCTTGGGCTTTGTGCCCATGTGGTGCCAGGTCTCCCAGAATGAGCTGTCCTGGAGGGAGTCCTCTAGTTGCTCTATTTTGTGGGAGAGGTACCTCTGTCTCTTCTCTCTGAGGGTGCCCTTGTATTGCTTGCATAATTTGTTGTAGGCTTCCCTCGACTCTCTGTTGTTGGGGTCTCTGTGTTTCTGGTTGGAGGCTGCCCTTAGAGAACGGCGTAGAGCCTTGCAGTCGCTGTCAAACCATTTGTGAGACTGTTTGTTAGTCGGTCTCTTGGGCTTTGTCTGTTTCAGGCCTGCTAGTTCTGCCGTGGTGTACAGGATGTTACTGAAGTCCTTCACTGCTCGGGTGACCCCTTGTTGGTCTGGCTGGTAGGAACTCATATAGAAGTTTGTGAGCAGTTCCTTGATTTCGGGTCGGTCAGCCGCATTGGTGTATTCGGTGGCCCGGTGACTGGCCCATTTGAAGAATGGTGGCAGGTTGTAGAGACCAATCTGGTGGGGCTGCTGTGTGAGGGGCTTGTCAGTGGATCTCATGTACAGCAGGATCTGATTGTGGTCTGACAGGTGTGTCTCAGGGGTGACTATGAGAGCATCTATGTCTGACCGGTCTGCGTCTGTGATGACATAGTCCACCACGCTGTTGCCCACATGGGAGTTTAGTGTGAAGCGTCCCTGAGTGTCCCCTCTGGTACGCCCGTTCATTATGTACAGTCCCAGACTTCGGCACAGGTTCAGCAGCTGTCTCCCGCTCTTGTTGACGACTATGTCATAGCTATTTCTTCTTCTCTGTGCAGACTCCAGGTGGTGGACCTCGCCTACCGGGATGTGCAGGTTTCCATCAGAGGACAGGTAGTCTATCTCTGTTCCAGTCCAGTCCTAGTCTGTGTATGTGTGTGTGTGTACGTCAGTAGTCTGTGCATTTGTGTGTGTATGTCAGTAGTCTGTGTATGTGTGTGTATGTCAGTAGTCTGTGTATGTGTGTGTGTATATCAGTAGTCAGTATATATGTATCAGGTACTGTATATAGCAGTGATAGGAGATACATGTAATTATATAGTATATACAGCCTGTGTACAGGAGTATATATGTATCAGGTACTGTATATAGCAGTGATAGGTAATACATGTAATTATATAGTATATACAGCCTGTGTACAGGAGTATAATATGTATCAGGTACTGTATATAGCAGTGATAGGAGATACATGTAATTATATAGTATATACAGCCTGTGTACAGGAGTATATATGTATCAGGTACTGTATATAGCAGTGATAGGTAATACATGTAATTATATAGTATATACAGCCTGTGTACAGGAGTATATATGTATCAGGTACTGTATATAGCAGTGATAGGTAATACATGTAATTATATAGTATATACAGCCTGTGTACAGGAGTATATATGTATCAGGCTCTGTATATAGCAGTGATAGGAGATACATGTGTCACGGAGCAAAGGTATACGTCTTCCTCCGGATGGTCTTTTGAATCAACACGGACGCAAGAGGTCGGGAGACAACAGCAATTTATTGTAATCCACAAAGTTAGTAGCTGGCGGCGGTCACATCAACCGTAATAACAATAAGTCCACAGAAGTCACAATCCAATGAGAGCTTTGGCTCCTTGGTCCTGTAACTAAATCCTGGCTCTCTACAGAGCTGTGCACAGGCCGGCTAACTCATACTAACTGCTAGCTATATACTATATACTAAACTGTTACTTCCTATATCTGGGGGTGGGAAGGGCTGAGTCACAGATCCTTCCCCCCTCACCTATGCCAAGGAGAGCAGACTCCCTGTCTCTTTTGAACAATGCACAGTCCAACATCTTCTTGGAGACACTGATCAGATTATCTCCACCCATTGTCCTCACTGGTCCTCACTAGTTAGAGGTATTTGCATACAATGTGCTAACACACTAGACCCTAATCAGCCAACTACACATTGATGTATACAACAGGTTAGAGAATACATTCCACATGAAATATATATTACACATTGCCTATAGTATAGACTCTAACCATCCCGTGACAACCCCTCCCCCTCTCAAAACATGTGCATGACCCAATTGGCCTACACAGGTAAATTGGGGAATGCACATCAGTCTCTATAGGTCATATGTCCTCCTGCCGGGATAACCCATCCGCGTTCTGGTGTTGGCTCCCTCGGCGGTACTGAATGGTAAAGTTGTAGGGTTGAAGGGCCAGACTCCACCTCAACAGTCGTCCATTGTCCCCAGAGACTCTCTGCAGCCAAGTGAGGGGGTTGTGGTCGGTCACTACGGTGAACTCCCGACCATACAGGTACGGCTGTAACTTCTTGAGGGCCCAAACTACTGCCAAGCATTCCTTCTCTATAGTGGCATATGCTACTTCCCGGTCCTGCAGCTTCCGGCTGAGGTAGGCAATGGGGTGCTCCTCCCCCGCGGCATTTACTTGGCTGAGGACGGCTCCCAGTCCATATGTGGAGGCGTCTGTCTGAACAATAAACCTTCGTTTATAATCCGGGGCAGCAAGGACAGGTGAGCAGGCAAGGGCGTCCTTCAGTTGGTTAAAAGCTCTGTCGCAGGCCGGGGTCCAGCTCACCACTCTGGGCAGGTTCTTCTTCGTCAGGTCTGTCAGGGGCTTGGCCACAGAGCTGAAGTTAGAGACAAATTTTCGGTAATAACTAGCAGTACCTAAGAACGCCATGACCTGTTTCTTGGTCTGTGGTATGGGCCAGTCTCTAATAGCCTGTATCTTAGCGGGCTCTGGTCGCAGTTTTCCCCCTCCCACTCTATGTCCCAAGTATTGCACCTCGCCCAGACCTATCTGGCATTTGTCTGGTCTAATTGTCAGGCCGGCCTCCTGTATCCGATCTAGAACAGCCTCAACATGATGCAAGTGGTCCTCCCACGTGTGGCTAAAGATTGCGATATCATCCAAGTAAGCACAGGCAAAGTCTCTGCATCCTTGAAGTAGCTGGTCCACCATCCTCTGGAAGGTTGCTGGGGCATTCTTCATTCCAAAAGGCATGCTTAGGAATTCAAACAGTCCGAAAGGGGTTATGAACGCTGACCTTTCCCTCCCTGCAGCGGTCAGGGGAATCTGCCAGTACCCCTTGCTGAGATCCAAGGTGGTGACATACTTAGCCGCAGCGAGTTTGTCCAGAAGCTCATCAATGCGTGGCATAGGGTAGGGGTCACTCATAGTATGGTCATTCAGTCGCCTGTAGTCCACACAAAATCTCGTACTGCCATCCTTTTTGGGTACAAGCACCACTGGAGAAGCCCAGGGACTGTGCGAGGCTTGGATAACCCCTAGGGCTAGCATATCCTCCAGCTCTTTGCACATGGTGTTTTTGACAGATTCAGGGACCCGGTAAGGTGCTTGTTGCATTGGTGGGACACCGGGGGTGTCCACATTGTGTTGGGTCAGCCTGGTTTGCCCTGGTCGGGAGGAGAATGCAGCCCTGTGCTGATGAAGTATATTGGACACTTCCTCTCGCTGTGCTGGGTGCAGGTGGTCCTTTAGAGGGACATCTTCTACAGTGGTGATGCGTTGGGCCGTTTCTAGGAGATCCGGGAGGGAGTCTCCTTCTGAGCGCTCCTCAGAGGCAAGTTGGCACATGGCAATCATAGGTGGAGCCCGATCGTGATACTCCTTAATCATATTAATATGGACAGTCTTTTGTCGGAGCCCCTGCTCATCTAGTGCTAAGAGGTAGTTGGTGTCATTGAGCTTTCGGAGGACTCTAAAAGGCCCTTCCCAGGTGGTCTGTAGCTTATTTTGGGGATGTGGGACAATCATAAGAACTTGTTGCCCCTCAGTAAATTCCCGATAGCGTGCTTTGCGGTCGTACCAAGTCTTTTGTCGAGTCTGCGCCCTCTGGACCTGCTCTTTAGCAAAATGGGCCAACTGGGCCAGCGTGTCTCGAAGCTTCAGAACATAAGGGACAACAGGAATTCCGGTATCCTCCACTGGCCCCTCCCAGTGCTCCTTGACTAAGGTTAACGGACCACGAACTTTCCGGCCATACAGCAGTTCAAAGGGGGAAAATCCAGTAGATTCCTGGGGCACTTCCCGATATGCAAACAGGAGATGTGGTAGGTACCTTTCCCAGTCTGGATCAGTCTCAGTAAAGGCTTTTAACATGTTCTTTAGAGTACCATTAAAACGCTCACATAGTTTATTGGTCTGGGGGTGGTATGGGGTGGTCCGGATCGCCCGCACCCCGCAGGTACGCCATAGACACTGTACCAGTTCGGACATAAATTGGGTACCCTGGTCTGACAAGATCTCACTTGGGAATCCAACTCTGGTGAAGACAGTCACAAGGGCCTCGGCTACTTTGGTGGCAGAGATACAGGATAGTGCCACAGCTTCCGGGTATCGGGTGGCATAGTCGACTACTGTCAATATATATTGTTTCCCAGATTTACTAGGTCTAGCCAAAGGCCCGATGATATCAACAGCCACTCGTTGGAAGGGTTCATCGATGACGGGCAAAGGCTGTAAGGGGGCTCTTGGGTGGTCCCCTGGTCGGCCTCTACGCTGACATACATCACAAGTCCGACAGAACTGCGCAACAGCCTGAGAGATCCCAGGCCAATAAAACAAGTGAGTAAGCCTCCGTTCTGTGCGAGTTTTCCCTTGATGGCCAGCCATGGGAATGTCATGGGCAAGGTGCAGTAGGGAGGCCCGGTATCGTTGGGGCACAACAAGCTGTCTACAATAAGTCCAGGGTTTATCTGGAGAGCAAGCCTCTGTAACCCGGTAGAGGAGTCCATCTTCCTTAATAATCTTCTCACCACTTTCTCCTATCTGTCCAATCTCAGCCCGTGCTCGGAAACTATCCAATGTAGGGTCCGTCTCTACCTCCCTCCTAAACTGTGCCTTGTCCCAAATTGCAGGATTATTAGCCCCGAGGGAAGAGTCACTCACCAGTTGGGAAGTTGGGGCCGCTGGGCTGGAATCTGGCAGCAAATCCGGTCGATCCATGTTGGCTTCTCTCTGAGCTTGGCTTCGGGTCACTGCTCCCACAAAGTGGCACTGTAGATTTCCAACATCGTTGCCTAACAGAACATCGGCCGGCAGCCCGCTCATCACACCAATTGTGCATCGTTTTGGTCCATAACCATAGTCAAGTTCCACGGTAGCTTTAGGAATACGTCTCCGAGTACCCTCTGCCAACTCGATAGAAATGCCAGGGCCCTCCTCTAGGGCCTCGGGTCGCACAACTCGGGGGTCCGCTACCGTTAGGAAAGCTCCCGAGTCCCGGAATCCAACAACTGTTCGGCCATCCAGGAGGACCTCCTGCAAGTGCTTCCGCTGAAGGTTTGCAGGATGTGTGGCAGAAGGCTGAATCCCACAGACCCCTGGAGGTGGAACAGATGGGTCATTCATGGAGTCATCTGGAAATGGGGCCAAACTTTCTGTCCTAGGGGTTGTTCCCAGGTAGTGAATAGGCCGAGATGTCACGGTGGCCCGTGCCCCCATGTTAACAGGGCAACTAGCTTGCAAATGTCCAGGTCGCCCGCAACCAAAACATCTGCGCTCTAGCATTCTTCCAGTAGGTCGTTGTCTAGGGACAGGGTTGTTCATAGCTGGAGGCCGATGGGCTGGGGCAAGGGTAGAGGGGGAATTGTAATCCTGAGGCCGGGCACGAAAGGTGGGTGGCTGGCTGAAGGGTGTCTGGCGGACTGTGGTAGTTTTCCGCTCCTCTGCAAACAACCTCTTCCACTGCGGCTTGATGGTCAGGCCCTCATCTGCAAGAGAAGCAGCTTGCTCAACTGTGGCTGGGTTCCGTTCCAGCACCCACTCACGGATCTCAGCGGGGCACTGGGAAAAGAACTGTTCCTTAAGTATGACTTGGAGGATTTTATCGACTGTGACAGCCCCCTCTCCTTCTAGCCAGCGCTTGCATGCTTGCTTCAACTTGTGGGTGAACATGTGGAAGGAGCTTCCCCCATTGTAAGACAAAGAGCGGAACTGAACTCGGTAGGACTCTGGAGTGACTGCATAATACTTCTGCACCGCTCTTTTAATGGCCTCATAGTCCCGCTGATCACTAGGGTCCATGGCTCTGAGAGCTTCCGCAGCCCCATCTCGTAGGTGCCCCACCAGATACCGGACCCAATCCTTCTCTGGGACTTCCATCAGGCGGCACTGGTGTTCGAAGTCCTGAAAATATCCATCAACATCCCCAGCCGCTTCATCAAAGGTCTTGAAGTGTTTATGGGAGACATATGGTGGTTCTCTCACTGTTGGGCTGGGGGTCGACGTTTGATTATAATTCCTCATAGTTATCTCAGCCATTCGCATTTCATGTGCCATTCTTTCCTTTTCATGCGCCATTCTCTGTTCCTCCTTCTCCGTTTCCTGAGCCCTCTGTAATGCTCTACTCCTTTACTCTGCAGTTGCTCCTAGCCCCAGCACTGCCAATTCCTCCTCATACAAAACAACCCATCTGCTCTTTTGGGTCTGTACCTGCCACTCCCGTATCTCTACTGTCTCCTGGGGGCAGCCCTCCTCATGGTCGCTTTGCAGGGTCATCTCCTCCAGTGCCTCGATCAGTTGCTCTTTCGTTCTTCCCTGATAACTCAGGTTTAGTTCCCGGGCCCTTACTTGTAGACTTGCCATAGTCCAGTTCCTGTATTCTGAGGTTGTGGCTCCATTAATCGCTGGGCTGTTGTAGTCCATCTCGCTGTCCGCTGTTGATCCCACCGCTGCCAACCAGTTGTCACGGAGCAAAGGTATACGTCTTCCTCCGGATGGTCTTTTGAATCAACACGGACGCAAGAGGTCGGGAGACAACAGCAATTTATTGTAATCCACAAAGTTAGTAGCCGGCGGCGGTCACATCAACCGTAATAACAATAAGTCCACAGAAGTCACAATCCAATGAGAGCTTTGGCTCCTTGGTCCTGTAACTAAATCCTGGCTCTCTACAGAGCTGTGCACAGGCCGGCTAACTCATACTAACTGCTAGCTATATACTATATACTAAACTGTTACTTCCTATATCTGGGGGTGGGAAGGGCTGAGTCACAGATCCTTCCCCCCTCACCTATGCCAAGGAGAGCAGACTCCCTGTCTCTTTTGAACAATGCACAGTCCAACATCTTCTTGGAGACACTGATCAGATTATCTCCACCCATTGTCCTCACTGGTCCTCACTAGTTAGAGGTATTTGCATACAATGTGCTAACACACTAGACCCGAATCAGCCAACTACACATTGATGTATACAACAGGTTAGAGAATACATTCCACATGAAATATATATTACACATTGCCTATAGTATAGACTCTAACCATCCCGTGACAACCTGTAATTACAATGTGATGTGTTGTATTGTGTATGTATAGTGGAAAGCTATATGTAAATGTGAGTGAGTAGAGTGAGGGCTACTCCTGAGGAGACAGTAAGGAGTGTGCAGGCAGGTTGAGGCAGGAAATGCCAGGCAGTGTGTGTGAGTCTATAGCTGGGGCTAGGAGTCCTGCTTTTGTGAGTCTCCTGCTAGGAAGCCATGTTGTTTAGTGGCACCAAAAGTAGCCTGTGACTCAATCCTGAGGGAAAACTATGTTTGTGGAAAATTGCACGCAAATCCGTCCAGGCGTTTTAGCGTGATTGAGGAACAAACATCCAAACTCACAAACATCCAAACACACAAACTTTCACATTTATAATATTAGTAGGATTATTATTATTATTATTATTATTATTATTATTATTATTATTATTATTATTATTATTATTATTATTATTATTAGGCTATTTCCTATACAAGCTGTGGGGCGGCTCATGCTCGGTGTCATGCTTACTACAGCTCAGGCTGCGGCCTAGTACAGGACAGCAGGGGCTCATCAGAATCTCAGGACTGGTCACATCATGAGATCACAGTGTCACACTTCCATCACTCGGCTTGTCACAGTCATTCCATGGAAACCAGGACCAGTAAGGCGGCCATTTTCAGCCCACAAGATCAAGCAATCGCTCCATCAAGATCTCCAGTACTGAGGTGTCCTGCTTGTGAGGAGGGAGGAGGAGGGAGAAGTCTGTCCAGGAACAGCCGAGCCTTGACCAGAAGGACGTCACAGTTACTGCATGACATGGAGACTGAAGGCAAGGAAAAGATTAACCCTTAATGACCTAAGCACACCCAATAGAACTCCTAACACGTCTCCCAGGGAGACGCCGCGCAGCAAGGAGACCGCGGCGACTCCGTATCCTGACAGTATGGCATTCGGCCAATCAACGCTGGCCAATGCATTCCTATGGGAAAAAGTCAGCTCATGCATATCGCAAGCTGACATGGATCCCAGACTACCTAGCGTATCCTGCAATAGAAGAAATAGAAGCAGCCTGATATTCGATTGAATGCTGTTCGCTCATCTCTAATGCTAATGCATTGCAAAATACCGGCTCTTCTATTGCAGACTACCTAGCGTAGCCTGCAATAGAAGAAATAGAATGATGGGCCGGGAGCCTTCACAAGGCCAATATGACATCAGTCCATTAAATGCAAAGTGACCTTACTTGTATTTACAAAGGGAAAATCATTATTATTGCCCCCAGTTTAATATCCCAAACCAGCTGTCCCCGGATTAATGTCACTGTCCCACCATGATCTGACCCCCCCTTCCTGTTTAATGTTCCACTTCATCTCCCTCAATTTAATGGCCACTTAATCTTCCCCGAGTTTAATGCCCCCTTCATCTGCCCCCAGTCTAACATAATAAGACACTGATAGTTTCCTCTCCTCGCTCCCCTGCCGCTCTGTGCAGTCTCTTCTCATGGACTGGTCAGGGAGCTGCAAGTGCGATGTGAGTGATGTCATCACATTGCGCCCACAGCTCCCGGGGAAGGAGCACAAAGCTCTCTGCCCTGTCACGGGCTCCATCCACAGCAGTGTCTTTCATGGAATTAGGATACTACAGAGGATCAGACATCTTCAGGGGGAGAGCTGGAGGTTTTTTCTTCAATAGTTTTTGCCTTGAGGTTTCAATGATTTGAGTGTTGAGGGCAGATCAGAGCTTTTATTCCCTCCTATCTTCCCATCCTATCACAGGTATGTATGTGAAAGGTTGTCAATAGGGCACCGAGGGTCGGGCTGTGAATAAGGCAATTGGCCAGGATCTTCTTCTGAGTGAGTGGGAGAGCAACAGCAAGTCAGGGGAGTCCTGTGTCAGGAGGACAAGAGTCTCCCAGTGCAGCGCTCAGCCGAAAGCCTTCAGCCTGCAATAACACTGCCCCACCACAGCGCCATGTGAGCAGCCTCTCCCCTCAGCCACTGGATCTCTCCCCTTCCTTCATACATTGGAAGCTCTTGTGGGCTCTTCTAGCCCTCTGCTCCAGTCAGTCACTGTTAGGCTATATTCACACAGAGGAGCCACATTCCGCCTAGAAGAGAGCGGCATCGCGCTGCGGCAGGATAGGCATACCTCCCAACTTTTGAAGAACTGAAAGAGGGACAAATTGTGCGGGCAAATTTAGCCCCGCCCACTTTTGTGTTGACTCCGCCCACTCGTTAATTTGTCATGTGCCCGCACACAGTATAATCCTCCTACAGTCACCCGTAAATTATATGTCCCCCCTCTATCTCTCCCCCAGTTTCATATACACCTTTCATCTGCCCCCAGTTTCAAGTCCCTCTTCCATCTCTGCCCCCAGATTCATGTCCCCCCATCTCTGCCCCCAGATTCATGTCCCTCCATCTCTGCCCCCAGATTCATGTCCCTCCATCTCTGCCCCCAGATTCATGTCCCCCATCTCTGCCCCCAGATTCATGTCCTCTCCATCTCTGCCCCCAGATTCATGTCCCCCATCTCTGCCCCCAGATTCATGTCCCCCATCTCTGCCCCCAGATTCATGTCCCCTCCATCTCTGCCCCCAGATTCATGTCCCCCATCTCTGCCCCCAGATTCATGTCCTCTCCATCTCTGCCCCCAGATTCATGTCCCCCATCTCTGCCCCCAGATTCATGTCCTCTCCATCTCTGCCCCCAGATTCATGTCCCCACATCTCTGCCCCCAGTGTCATGCCGTCCTCTCCTTCATCTGCCCCCAGATTCACGTTCCACCTCCACATTAAACTTACCTTCTCCTCCGCTCCCTCGCCGCTCTACCCGCCTCTCTCGCTGACACATGCGGCTGAAGGAAGGAGCTGACACAGGTCAGCTCCTCGCTTCCCCGCTGCCCGCCTCTCTCCCTGACACATATGCGGCTGAAGCTGCTCGCGTGCTCGCTTCGCCGCTGCGTCTCTCTCTCGCTGACACATGCGGCTGAAGCGAGGAGCTGACCTGTGTCAGCTCCTCGCTTCGCCGCTGCCGCCGGCTCCTGGCTTGTACATCGCGTCTACAAGCCAGGAGCTGGCGGCAGCGGCGAAGCGAGGAGCTGACACAGGTCAGCTCCTCGCTTCAGCCGCATGTGTCAGCGAGAGAGAGACGCAGCGGCGAAGCGAGCACGCGAGCAGCTTCAGCCGCATGTGTCAGGGAGAGAGGCGGGCAGCGGCGAAGCGAGGAGCTGACCTGTGTCAGCTCCTTGCTTCAGCCGCATATGTGTTCAACTCAGATCTGCGTCCTCTGGACGCAGATCTGAGTTGAAATCGGGACATACCTCCCTCCAACCGGGACCGCGGGACATGTCACCCAAATCGTGACTGTCCCGCGGAAATCTCGCTAGCCTAGAAAAAAAGCAATTGGCTCCCATTGAAGTCAGAGGCAGCCTGCAAAAAAACTCTGTGGGAACTCGCCCTTTAGCCCGAAGTCTTTTCAGACTCCAGTCAAGGCCAGAGCTGCAATACAAATGTGCTGCTGTGAGCCTGTGCTATGGCTCTGAGGACCCACTAGAAACCAATAGAAGGCTGAGGCGCCACCTTGTGTATGAAAGCACAACAGCAACATATACAAGAAAAAAGCTACAGAAAAACCGCTTCCCTGCAATGTGTGTCCTGAGCCCAGTAGTGCAGAATGTGACTGGAGACCCCCCCCCCCCCCCCCCCCCCCCCGGTAACCGTCCTATGTAGTATCTGTGCGCCACCTGCTGGCTGGGATCCGTATATACAGGGTCTCCCGAGCTGTGCCGTTTGTTCCCCGCGCCCCCATCTGGATCAGCGTGGAACTGCACAGCCCGCACCCGGGGTTCACTATTCATAGACTGCTGCAGTCCACATGACAGAAGCGGCAGCCTCGCGGCTATTACCAGCGTGCAGACCAGGGCGTTACCCCAAAGCGGTTCTAGCCATGCAATGCCGCTGTTCCGCATTGGGATCGTGTTTCCCTCTTGTTCAGCAGTTGGATCCGGTTGCGGTTCTTATTCGGAGTGTGCGGTTCTCTGCAGTGGCCACACGGGGGTGATATGGCGCCACTTATTGGCCGCACTGACTGGTCACATAGCCTGCGGTACCGCACACACATACACACCAGGATACAAGCTGCGGCTGTGATGCGATGTGAGGCCGGCAGTGCAGAGGTGACTCCCCGGCACAGGATCAGGGCTCGGGCAGGGGGAGGGGCATGAGAGCTAATCCTGGGCCAATGGGATGGAGGGGGCGGGCTTTCCATGAGCCAATGAGGACGAGCCCCGGCTGTATAAATATGTCGCTCTTTCCGCTCCTCAGCTCATATCACCGCTGTGTAACGTCTATACTGAAGCGATGGCCAGAACCAAGCAGACCGCCCGCAAATCCACCGGAGGGAAAGCTCCCCGCAAGCAGCTGGCCACTAAGGCCGCCAGGAAGAGCGCTCCCGCCACCGGCGGAGTGAAGAAGCCTCACCGCTACCGCCCTGGTACAGTCGCTCTGCGTGAAATCCGCCGCTACCAGAAGTCCACCGAGCTGCTGATCCGTAAGCTTCCCTTCCAGCGCCTGGTCCGAGAGATCGCCCAGGACTTCAAGACGGATCTCCGCTTCCAGAGCTCCGCCGTCATGGCCCTGCAGGAAGCTAGCGAGGCTTACCTGGTCGGGCTCTTTGAGGACACCAACCTGTGCGCCATCCACGCCAAGAGGGTCACCATCATGCCCAAAGACATCCAGCTGGCCCGCAGGATTCGTGGGGAGAGGGCTTAAATCTGCCCAGGCACCGTCTGACAACACAAAGGCTCTTCTCAGAGCCACCAAATCCTCCCTCAGACGAGCTGTAGCCGTTGTCTTTCTCCTCTCGGGAGGGGAGAAGAGAAGCCTTCACTGGCTGCTAATAGAGAGGTTACCCTTTCCCTTACAGTCACTGAGTAGCGGCACCGGGTCTCGCTCCCTCCCTCCCTTATATATAATGATACATATCTATCTGCAGCGCCCTCTACAGTAACCTCACCGCTGCTGCCCCGATGTGTTGCTGACTCTTCCGCTCAGTCTCCCTTCTGAGGAGCGGAGGATGTAACTGACAGTGTCATGAGGGGAAATGCTGAGCGTTATTGAGTGTTTGAAATTCGCGCGCTTTCTCCCTCTGCACCACGTGACGCTGCCGGCTCTCGCGCTGCTTGTAACGGTCACAGAATAGAAATCGGCGATTTTCAAAATCACCAACCGTGTGAGAGGAGAGATAAAGCGGAGGTGAGCGCCGGATCCTGCGGTAGAAGCTTTGTATCAGCCCTTCACATACCGTTTCATCGCAGCTTCTCCTAAACCTGCCCCGGCGGAGAGTATTACCACCAGCCCGACCTGACACAAAACCCCGCGCCCGCACCACATCTCCCTACAGAGTGAATCCTCCTCCCTCCCGCTCAGTCACCCCACGGTGCTTCCCTGTAAGGGCCGCCGGTCTGGCTTCAGAATAGACGGACAGCCCGTATTGTAGACAGGAGGCAGCTCTGCTGTAGACAAGGTGGTGGCTCTTAGAAGAGCCTTTGCTTGTATAGACGGATGGGGTGGGAGCGGCGCTCACTTGCTCTTGCTGGGCTTGCTGCTCTCGGTCTTCTTGGGCAGCAGCACGGCCTGGATGTTGGGCAGGACGCCTCCCTGGGCGATGGTCACGCCACCCAGCAGTTTGTTCAGCTCCTCGTCATTGCGCACGGCCAGCTGCAGGTGACGGGGGATGATGCGGGTCTTCTTGTTGTCCCGTGCAGCATTACCAGCCAACTCCAGGATCTCAGCGGTCAGATACTCCAGTACGGCCGCCAGGTAGACGGGAGCACCGGCACCAACCCTCTCGGCGTAGTTGCCTTTGCGGAGAAGCCTGTGCACACGACCGACGGGGAACTGAAGTCCTGCCCGGGATGAGCGGGTCTTGGCCTTAGCACGAGCTTTGCCTCCTTGCTTGCCGCGTCCAGACATCCTTCTTCCTACGAGTGAATCTCCGTGAAGCTCCAGCGCTTAGGCCGCCTCCTCATTTATACCCGCAAGGACAAGCAGCCGGCGCCAGTGATTGGTTGTTATCCAAGCCAATCAATGAGGCTCTATGGTATTGAAATAGCACCAATCAGGAGGAACATCGTTGTTGTGACGTAATCGCCGAGCACTTACAGGATTGGACATTTAGGATCAGCTGGCTCCGCCTTCATGAAGACGCCGGTGACGTCATTGCGTTGTCTATTTGAAATTCCATTGAATGAATGGTGAGGGGATCCCGCCAGAACTCCCGCTTGTGTTTCGGCGCCTCTAGTCCAGATTAAGGGTGCATTCACACTGAGTAAACGCTAGCTTATTTTGTAGAGTAAAATTACACTTGTAAATTTTGCTATCCCATTGACTTCAATGATATTTTTTTACAAGTGTAAAAATACGCCAGTAAAAAATACGCCTGTAAAAATACGCCTGTAAAATGTCATTGAAGTCAATGGGATAGCAAAATTTACAAGTGTAATTTTACTCTACAAAATAAGCTAGCGTTTACTCAGTGTGAATGCACCCTTATCCGGTATTTACTGCTCGTTATAGTGACCGAGGCTACAGATCTATGGCCTAATTCACACTGAGCTGTATGTGGCCGCCACAGCTGACAATCTGCATCAGTGACATGCGCAAACCTATCACAATATATCGGGATAAGACACGCGCTGTACGATTGTTACGTGTGTGAGCCGGTCACATACAATAAGCGGGACATTCCAAATGCCGAACAGTTGTGAGGTCAGCCAATCAGCGCCAAGATAGATGGCTTCAGCCAATAGGAGACGACTCCACTGTCCTTGTTCTCTTTCAGGTCCGCTAGTGTATAGAATGAGGATTGTCAGATTTAGGCGCCAACAGGACCGGCCCAGCTAGTGTATACACGCAGGGAGCGTAACGGGACCGGCCCAGCTAGTGTATACACGCAGGGAGCTTAACGGGACCGGCCCAGCTAGTGTATACACACAGGCAGTATAACGGGACTGGCCCAGCTAGTGTATACACGCGGGGAGTGTGACGGGACTGGCCCAGCTAGTGTATACACGCGGGGAGTGTGACGGGACTGGCCTAGCTAGTGTATACACGCAGGGAGCGTAACGGGACTGGCCCAGCTAGTGTATACACGCAGGCAGTATAACGGGACTGGCCCAGCTAGTGTATACACGCGGGGAGTGTGACGGGACTGGCCTAGCTAGTGTATACACGCAGGGAGCGTAACGGGACTGGCCCAGCTAGTGTATACACGCGGGGAGTGTGACGGGACTGGCCCAGCTAGTGTATACACGCAGGGAGTGTGACGGGACCGACCCAGCTAGTGTATACACACAGGGAGCGTAACGGGACCGGCCCAGCTAGTGTATACACACGGGGAGCGTGACGGGACCGGCCCAGCTAGTGTATACACACGGGGAGCGTAACGGGACCGGCCCAGCTAGTGTATACACGCAGGGAGCGTAACGGGACTGGCCCAGCTAGTGTATACACACGGGGAGCGTAACGGGACTGGCCCAGCTAGTGTATACACACGGGGAGCGTGACGGGACCGGCCCAGCTAGTGTATACACGCGGGGAGTGTGACGGGACTGGCCCAGCTAATGTATACACGCGGGGAGCGTAACGGGACCGGCCCAGCTAGTGTATACACACAGGGAGCGTAACGGGACCGGCCCAGCTAGTGTATACACACGGGGAGCGTGACGGGACCGGCCCAGCTAGTGTATACACACAGGGAGTATAACGGGACTGGCCCAGCTAGTGTATACACACAGGGAGTATAACGGGACTGGCCTAGCTAGTGTATACACGCGGGGAGTATAACGGGACTGGCCCAGCTAGTGTATACACACGGGGAGCGTAACGGGACCGGCCCAGCTAGTGTGTACACGCAGGGAGCGTAACGGGACCGGCCCAGCTAGTGTATACACGCAGGGAGCTTAACGGGACCGGCCCAGCTAGTGTATACACACAGGGAATATAACGGGACTGGCCCAGCTAGTGTATACACGCAGGGAGCACGACGGGACCGGCCCAGCTAGTGTGTACACGCAGGGAGCGTAACGGGACTGGTCCAGCTAGTGTATACACGCAGGGAGCGCGACGGGACCGGCCCAGCTAGTGTATACACGCAGGGAGCGTGACGAGTCCGGCCCAGCTAGTGTATACACGCAGGGAGCGCGACGGGACCGGCCCAGCTAGTGTATACACGCAGGGAGCGTAACGGGACCGGTCCAGCTAGTGTATACACGCAGGGAGCGCGACGGGACCGGCCCAGCTAGTGTATACACGCAGGGAGCGTGACGGGACCGGCCCAGCTAGTGTGTACACGCAGGGAGCGTAACGGGACCGGCCCAGCTAGTGTATACACGCAGGCAGTATAACGGGACTGGCCCAGCTAGTGTATACACGCGGGGAGTGTGACGGGACCGGCCCAGCTAGTGTATACACGCAGGGAGTGTGACGGGACCGACCCAGCTAGTGTATACACACAGGGAGCGTAACGGGACTGGCCCAGCTAGTGTATACACGCAGGGAGCGTAACGGGACCGGCCCAGCTAGTGTATACACACGGGGAGCGTGACGGGACTGGCCCAGCTAGTGTATACACGCAGGGAGTGTGACGGGACCGACCCAGCTAGTGTATACACACAGGGAGCGTAACGGGACTGGCCCAGCTAGTGTATACACGCAGGGAGCGTAACGGGACCGGCCCAGCTAGTGTATACACACGGGGAGCGTAACGGGACCGGCCCAGCTAGTGTATACACACGGGGAGCGTAACGGGACCGGCCCAGCTAGTGTATACACGCAGGGAGCGTAACGGGACTGGCCCAGCTAGTGTATACACACGGGGAGCGTAACGGGACTGGCCCAGCTAGTGTATACACACGGGGAGCGTGACGGGACCGGCCCAGCTAGTGTATACACGCGGGGAGTGTGACGGGACTGGCCCAGCTAGTGTATACACGCGGGGAGTGTGACGGGACTGGCCCAGCTAATGTATACACGCGGGGAGCGTAACGGGACCGGCCCAGCTAGTGTATACACACAGGGAGCGTAACGGGACCGGCCCAGCTAGTGTATACACACGGGGAGCCTGACGGGACCGGCCCAGCTAGTGTATACACACAGGGAGCGTAACGGGACTGGCCCAGCTAGTGTATACACGCAGGGAGCGTAACGGGACCGGCCCAGCTAGTGTATACACGTGGGGAGTGTGACGGGACTGGCCCAGCTAATGTATACACGCGGGGAGCGTAACGGGACCGGCCCAGCTAGTGTATACACACAGGGAGCGTAACGGGACCGGCCCAGCTAGTGTATACACACGGGGAGCCTGACGGGACCGGCCCAGCTAGTGTATACACACAGGGAGTATAACGGGACTGGCCCAGCTAGTGTATACACACAGGGAGTATAACGGGACTGGCCTAGCTAGTGTATGCACACAGGGAGCGTAACGGGACCGGCCCAGCTAGTGTATACACACGGGGAGCGTGACGGGACCGGCCCAGCTAGTGTATACACACAGGGAGTATAACGGGACTGGCCCAGCTAGTGTATACACACAGGGAGTATAACGGGACTGGCCCAGCTAGTGTATACACACAGGGAGTATAACGGGACTGGCCTAGCTAGTGTATACACGCGGGGAGTATAACGGGTCTGGCCCAGCTAGTGTATACACGCGGGGAGCGTGACGGGACTGGCCCAGCTAGTGTATACACACGGGGAGCGTGACGGGACCGGCCCAGCTAGTGTATACACACGGGGAGCGTAACGGGACCGGCCCAGCTAGTGTATACACGCAGGGAGCGTAACGGGACTGGCCCAGCTAGTGTATACACACGGGGAGCGTAACGGGACTGGCCCAGCTAGTGTATACACACAGGGAGTATAACGGGACTGGCCCAGCTAGTGTATACACACAGGGAGCGTAACGGGACTGGCCCAGCTAGTGTATACACACGGGGAGCGTAACGGGACTGGCCCAGCTAGTGTATACACACGGGGAGCGTGACGGGACTGGCTCAGCTAGTGTATACACGCAGGGAGCGTAACGGGACCGGCTCAGCTAGTGTATACACGCAGGGAGCGTAACGGGACCAGCCCAGCTAATGTATACACGCGGGGAGCGTAACGGGACCGGCCCAGCTAGTGTATACACACAGGGAGCGTAACGGGACCGGCCCAGCTAGTGTATACACACGGGGAGCATGACGGGAATGGCCCAGCTAGTGTATACACACGGGGAGCGTAACGGGACTGGCCCAGCTAGTGTATACACGCGGGGAGTATAACGGGACCGGCCCAGCTAGTGTATACACGCGGGGAGCGTGACGGGACCGGCCCAGCTAGTGTATACACGCGGGGATTGTGACGGGACTGGCCCAGCTAGTGTATACACGCGGGGAGTGTGACGGGACTGGCCCAGCTAATGTATACACGTGGGGAGCGTAACGGGACCGGCCCAGCTAGTGTATACACACAGGGAGCGTAACGGGACTGGCCCAGCTAGTGTATACACACGGGGAGCGTAACGGGACCGGCCCAGCTAGTGTATACACACGGGGAGCGTGACGGGACCGGCCCAGCTAGTGTATACACGCGGGGAGTGTGACGGGACTGGCCCAGCTAGTGTATACACGCGGGGAGTGTGACGGGACTGGCCCAGCTAATGTATACACGCGGGGAGCGTAACGGGACCGGCCCAGCTAGTGTATACACACAGGGAGCGTAACGGGACCGGCCCAGCTAGTGTATACACACGGGGAGCCTGACGGGACCGGCCCAGCTAGTGTATACACACAGGGAGTATAACGGGACTGGCCCAGCTAGTGTGTACACGCAGGGAGTATAACGGGACCGGCCCAGCTAGTGTACACACGCAGGGAGCGTAACGGGACTGGCCCAGCTAGTGTATACACACAGGGAGTATAACGGGACTGGCCTAGCTAGTGTATACACACGGGGAGCGTAACGGGACTGGCCCAGCTAGTGTATACACACGGGGAGCGTAACAGGACCGGCCCAGCTAGTGTATACACACGGGGAGCGTGACGGGACCGGCCCAGCTAGTGTATACACGCGGGGAGTGTGACGGGACTGGCCCAGCTAGTGTATACACGCGGGGAGTGTGACGGGACTGGCCCAGCTAATGTATACACGCGGGGAGCGTAACGGGACCGGCCCAGCTAGTGTATACACACAGGGAGCGTAACGGGACCGGCCCAGCTAGTGTATACACACGGGGAGCCTGACGGGACCGGCCCAGCTAGTGTATACACACAGGGAGTATAACGGGACTGGCCCAGCTAGTGTATACACACAGGGAGTATAACGGGACTGGCCTAGCTAGTGTATGCACACAGGGAGCGTAACGGGACCGGCCCAGCTAGTGTATACACACGGGGAGCGTGACGGGACCGGCCCAGCTAGTGTATACACACAGGGAGTATAACGGGACTGGCCCAGCTAGTGTATACACACAGGGAGTATAACGGGACTGGCCCAGCTAGTGTATACACACAGGGAGTATAACGGGACTGGCCTAGCTAGTGTATACACGCGGGGAGTATAACGGGTCTGGCCCAGCTAGTGTATACACGCGGGGAGCGTGACGGGACTGGCCCAGCTAGTGTATACACACGGGGAGCGTGACGGGACCGGCCCAGCTAGTGTATACACACGGGGAGCGTAACGGGACCGGCCCAGCTAGTGTATACACGCAGGGAGCGTAACGGGACTGGCCCAGCTAGTGTATACACACGGGGAGCGTAACGGGACTGGCCCAGCTAGTGTATACACACAGGGAGTATAACGGGACTGGCCCAGCTAGTGTATACACACAGGGAGCGTAACGGGACTGGCCCAGCTAGTGTATACACACGGGGAGCGTAACGGGACTGGCCCAGCTAGTGTATACACACGGGGAGCGTAACGGGACTGGCCCAGCTAGTGTATACACACGGGGAGCGTGACGGGACTGGCTCAGCTAGTGTATACACGCAGGGAGCGTAACGGGACCGGCCCAGCTAATGTATACACGCGGGGAGCGTAACGGGACCGGCCCAGCTAGTGTATACACACAGGGAGCGTAACGGGACCGGCCCAGCTAGTGTATACACACGGGGAGCGTGACGGGACCGGCCCAGCTAGTGTATACACACAGGGAGTATAACGGGACTGGCCTAGCTAGTGTATACACACAGGGAGTATAACGGGACTGGCCTAGCTAGAGTATACACGCGGGGAGTATAACGGGACTGGCCCAGCTAGTGTATACACGCGGGGAGCGTGACGGGACTGGCTCAGCTAGTGTATACACACGGGGAGCGTGACGGGACCGGCCCAGCTAGTGTATACACGCGGGGAGTATAACGGGACCGGCCCAGCTAGTGTATACACACGGGGAGCGTGACGGGACTGGCTCAGCTAGTGTATACACACGGGGAGCGTGACGGGACCGGCCCAGCTAGTGTATACACGCGGGGAGTATAACGGGTCTGGCCCAGCTAGTGTATACGCGCAGGGAGTGTGACGGGACCGGCCCAGGTAGTGTATACACACAGGGAGTATAACGGGACTGGCCCAGCTAATGTATACACACAGGGAGTATAACGGGACTGGCCCAGCTAGTGTATACACGCGGGGAGTGTGACGGGACCGGCCCAGCTAGTGTATACACACAGGGAGTATAACGGGACTGGCCCAGCTAATGTATACACACAGGGAGTATAACGGGACTGGCCCAGCTAGTGTATACACGCGGGGAGTATAACGGGACTGGCCCAGCTAGTGTATACACACAGGGAGTATAACGGGACTGGCCCAGCTAGTGTATACACGCAGGGAGTATAACGGGACCGGCCCAGCTAGTGTATACACGCGGGGAGTATAACGGGACCGGCCCAGCTAGTGTATACACGCAGGGAGTATAACAGGACTGCAAACAAATATGGTATGCATTCAGCCCCTTAATAGTAAGATAGTTTTTGAGCAGTGTCCAAAATGAAAAGAGAAAAATTGTTGCCTTCCAGTTCCATATTTCCGGTGTTCTCCTGGAGAGTCCTCACGGATTGTCAGGTAAAAGACTCCCTCCGGTCGGAGCCGCAATGATGCAGTAAAGAAAAAAAGGATCCAGCAGCCAGAACTCTTGTGTCGGGAGATTAGATTAAAACTTCGCTTTTATTTTTCACATTAAAAATTCGGACATCTCAGAGTAATGTAGTCCATGTACAGAGGTGGTAGTGTTTAACGCCGACGCGTTTCAGTGCCGAAGCACCTTAATCATGGCATGTTGGCAACTCTTCAATGAGAACTTATATACTAAAAGAACTAGGATGTGCATATGTCCGGAAGTACCTGCCTACTGCATAATAGCGGAAGTGGTCACCAGTCAGAGAAAAGAAGATAAAGAACAAACAGAAATAAAGTTTTCAATAACAAAATTGCTTATCTTTCTTTCCTAATTATATATCCTAATTTATCTCTTTCCAGGATGCAAAATTTGCCAGAAGAGTTCATAAGTCAATATGGTCATATTACATGCGTGTGCGGAGAGACGACACCGACACGGAGCAAGAATCCAGCCACTCTACATTGTCACATTTCCCATCCAGAAAAACACAAAACAAACATATAATAAAGTAATAGCAATAATGATCACAATCAAATAGTCAGAAACAATAATAAAAGAATGACATTTTACTGAAAACATGGCCGGCAGCATTTGTAATTAAAATGTTTAAAATGATACTGAAATGATCAATGTGTAATGAATAAGTTATGTTTCTGTATATATATATATATAGTGGCTAGTTTATAAAATAGGGATGTATGTTAATAGAAAAATACTGTATAGATGTGGCCGTGTGCTTTTAAAGTTTGGAGCCAATCAGAATAGAGCGGCCCATCTTAAGCTCCGCCCCTATTTTATATCGATAGCGGACTTGAAAGAAAACATGTGGACAAATATGATTGGTCACTCAGACATCTTCTATAACCACGGCACATATGTGAGCCTACATATCCCACTATAGTCTATGAAGGTCCTAACAGCCAATAGGGGGACTGCCTACTATTTAAGTGACATGGGAAATGGCATCGGACCTGAAGGAGAACTTATGTATCCAAGAGCAAGATCGATCATGTGTTGTTATATAGCCAATCCCAAGACAGCCTACTTTTGTCCATAGTGTATATAGGAGTGACTGTAGCCAATCACAGAGTTGCCTATTTTCTATGGATTTTTACTATAGAAGGGTGCTTGTGCTTAGTTTGCAAAAGATCACATGTTGTTATGTGGCCAATAGCAGACTGGCCTACCTTAGCCCATAGTGTATATAGAGTAGAACCAGCCAATCACAGATTTGCCTACTTCCTATGAGTCTTGCCATAGTGGAATGCCCACTACTAGATTGTCAGAGGGTCACATGTTGTTATGTAGCCAATCCCATGACAGCCTCCTTTTGTCCATGTTGTATATGAAGATGACTGTAGCCAATCACAGGGTCGCCTATTCCCTATGGGTTTTTACTGTGGATGGCCACTAAGTAGTTTAACAATATGGCCAATCATGGAGTGGCCTACTTTCATCCATGATGTATATAGAGATAAACTGGCCAATCACAGAGATGCCTACTTCTTATGGGTTTTAACATGATGGAATTATCTACTGCTTCATTATCAAAAAGTCACGTGTTAAGATGTGGCCAATCACAAAGCGGCCTACTTTATCTATAATAAATAGATTGAATGTAGCCAATCACAAAAATGCCTACTTCTTATGGGTTTTAACATAGTATGTTGTCGACTACTTCATTGTCGGAAGGTCACGTGTTGAAATATAGCCAATCACGGAACGGCCTACTCTGTCTATTGTAAGTAAAGGGCAGAATACAGATACTCACAGAAATACCTGTATCTTGTGGATTATATAATAAGGACTATAACAGGACTGGCCTAGCTAGTGTATACACACAGGGAGTATAAGATAAGATAAGAGATAAGATAATCCTTTAATAGTCCCACAGTGGGGAAATTTCAGTATGTTTCAGCTGCATAGTAATACAGATACAGGATAATACACAGTAATATATTACAGATGTAGACACACATATGCTGAGAAAGATATACTAGGAGTCCATAGCAGCTAAGGAACAGAGAAGAAAGAAGGAGGACATTCATAGTCATTTAGTTGTCTGTGCGGAGTGTCTTCGCTTGGTTTGATGTAGATTATACAGCCTGGTCGCGGTTGGAAGGAAGGACCTGCGATAGCTTCTTCTCACACTTGGGGTGAAGCAGACGGTCAATTACAGTGCTGCCAAGTCCCATCAAGGTCCCATGCATGGGGTGGGATTCTGATAAAAATTTGAATAAAAAGTGATCAAAGCAATAACATTTCCCGAAAATGGTAGAACTAAAGAGTACACCCGACCCCGCAAAAAAAGACGCCCTACACATCCCTGTACACGGACGTATAAAAAAGTTACGGCTGTCGGAATATGGCGACTTTTAGAAAAAACAAAATAAAACACAGTCTTGGATTTTTTTTTTTAAGGGGTAGAAATTTAAATAAAACCGTATAAATTTGGTATCCCTGGAACCGTACCGAAACACAGAATACAGGGGACATGTCATTTTGGCTGCACAGTGAACGCCGTAAAACCAAAGCCCGTAAGAAAGTCGCAGAAATGCATTTTTTCTTCAAATCCACCCCATTCTGATGGTTTTTCCTGCTTCCCAGTACATTATATAGAATAATTAATGGTGGCATCAGGAAGAAAAATTTGTCCCACAAAAATTAAGACCTCATATGGCTCTGGGAGCGGAGAAATAAAAAAGTTATGGGGCTTAGAAGGAGGGGAGTAAAAAACGAAAAAAACAAAAAATGCCATTGGCGGGAAAGGGTTAAAGACGATCGTCTAACGACAGAATTAGAGCCCCGGTAACCGTCCTATGTAGTATCTGTGCGCCACCTGCTGGCTGGGATCCGTATATACAGGGTCTCCCGAGCTGTGCCGTTTGTTCCCCGCGCCCCCATCTGGATCAGCGTGGAACTGCACAGCCCGCACCCGGGGTTCACTATAACTGCAGCCTCGCGGCGATTACACAAGGATGCCCATAGGGGGCAGAGAGGAGATACCGCAGCCGGGAGAAGAATTAGATCCGGGGAGGAGGGGGTGCGGCTCCGGAATACAATAGTCCTATTGACAGAGAAGAAGGTCTGGAGCAGTGAGAACAGCGCCCTACATGTTATCTAGTAGGCCGGCTAGAAGGAGCCGCTGACCGCTGACCCTCGGCAATGGGAGAATGAGCGGGAAATTCAAAGTGATCCATTGTCTTATGTCAGCCAATCAGCGCGAGACAGAGGAGGGGCTTGTAGGAGTCACGCCGAAGAATTACGTCATCAAAGCAGGGTTCTCCTTCTGGTCCAACCACTCTCTATATAAAAAGGCGGCTGTGCGGAGGGACGCTTGTTCTAGTCTGTCAGCAGCACAGAAGATGTCCGGTCGCGGTAAAGGAGGGAAAGGTCTCGGCAAGGGCGGTGCCAAGCGGCACAGGAAGGTGCTCCGGGATAACATCCAGGGCATCACCAAGCCTGCCATCCGCCGTCTAGCTCGCAGAGGAGGCGTCAAGCGCATCTCCGGTCTCATCTATGAAGAAAATCGCGGTGTCCTGAAAGTCTTCCTGGAGAACGTCATCCGTGACGCCGTCACCTACACCGAGCACGCCAAGAGGAAGACCGTCACCGCCATGGACGTGGTGTACGCGCTCAAGCGCCAGGGCCGCACTCTCTACGGCTTCGGAGGCTAATTCCGCCGCTCCCCGACTCTCTACTACATAACCCAAAGGCTCTTCTCAGAGCCGCCACATCCTCCTGAGAACAGAGCTGTCCCCGCCACCCACCTCTCCTCTGCCTTGTAGGTCTGGGGCTGCAGACGCCTCCTGTAGGCTGTAATGTCATCACTGCTGGAATACTGGAGAGAGTAGAAGAAGAAAACGGTCCAAACCTTTGGAATCTAAGCTTTGTGAACAGGTCCCTAGAAGTAGTCCTACTGCGGCTCTGCAGTGTAACCCCCCCCTGCCGGCAGCTCGGGCCGATAAGTAGCAGCTTAGTTTAATCTTCAAATTGCCGGAGCAGTGCTCTCTGCACGCACCGGCAGAGAGGTCATGCATCAAGCCGGAGATTAGAGCTTCTCTTTGGGTGTATAGTGAGTCTAGCAAGTACAAGAAAATAGCTGGAAAGAAAGGTTCTGGGTAGAAACACGTGCAGCAGCAGCAAGAAGCCAGAAATGGAGGGCTCAGCAGCTCTAGTGTGGAAGGTGTGGGGGGCTCTTAGAAGAGCCTTTGGGGTGATAGTACAGAGCAGGTGATGGAGCCGATTACTTGGCGCTGGTGTACTTGGTGACGGCCTTGGTGCCCTCGGACACGGCGTGCTTGGCCAACTCTCCGGGCAGCAGCAGGCGCACGGCGGTCTGGATCTCCCGGGAGGTGATGGTGGAGCGCTTGTTGTAGTGAGCCAGGCGGGAGGCTTCTCCTGCGATGCGCTCGAAGATGTCGTTGACGAAGGAATTCATGACGACCATGGCCTTGGAGGAGATACCGGTGTCGGGGTGGACCTGCTTCAGCACCTTGTACACGTAGATGGCATAGCTCTCCTTCCTGGCCCTCTTACGCTTCTTGCCGTCCTTCTTCTGGGCCTTGGTCACGGCTTTCTTGGAGCCCTTCTTGGGCGCTGGGGCAGACTTGGCGGGATCAGGCATGGTATAACACGGAGATCTCTTTCACACGAGAATGAGAGAAAGTAATGTCTGTGCTCCTCCCAGCGCAGCCCTATTTATAGGCGGGCTATGCAAATGAGTGCCGCTGTCTGTGCGCTGTTCTACTGGACCAGCAAACCATGTGACTTTTGCAAGCCCCGCCTGCTGAAGCGGATTGGTGGTTCCACAAATCTGGCCTCTATTGGCGGCTTGAGATGTGTCCAATGAGAGTTGCAGGAGGGCGGGGCAGAACTATATATATAAGGCAGGAGGAGCCGGTACAGGGCAGGATATTCTGTGTTCCATTACAGTAACTGACGATCCACGAACCATGTCTGGACGCGGCAAGCAAGGAGGCAAAGCTCGTGCTAAGGCCAAGACTCGCTCATCCCGGGCGGGACTTCAGTTCCCCGTCGGTCGTGTGCACAGGCTTCTCCGCAAGGGCAACTACGCCGAGAGGGTTGGTGCTGGTGCTCCCGTCTACCTGGCGGCCGTACTGGAGTATCTGACCGCTGAGATCCTGGAGTTGGCTGGTAATGCTGCACGGGACAACAAGAAGACCCGCATCATCCCCCGTCACCTGCAGCTGGCCGTGCGCAATGACGAGGAGCTGAACAAACTGCTGGGTGGCGTGACCATCGCCCAGGGAGGCGTCCTGCCCAACATCCAGGCCGTGCTGCTGCCCAAGAAGACCGAGAGCAGCAAGCCCAGCAAGAGCAAGTGAGCGCCGCTCCCACCCCATCCGTCTATACAAGCAAAGGCTCTTCTAAGAGCCACCACCTTGTCTACAGCAGAGCTGCCTCCTGTCTACAATACGGGCTGTCCGTCTATTCTGAAGCCAACTCCTGGCCCGACTGGCGGCCCTTACAGGGAAGCACCGTGGGTTGACTGGGAAGGAGGGAGGAGGATTCACTCTGTAGGGAGATGTGGTGCGGGCGCGGGGTTTTGTGTCAGGTCGGGCTGGTGGTAATCTGCTAATGCTCTCTTCCCAGGCAGGTAGTATAAGCGGAGCTTAGATATAACGGACGGACGGGCGGGCGCTGATACAAAGCCGAGGTGAGCGCCGGCTCCTCCGGGTGACGCTTTGTCTTTTCTCCCCGCTCACACGGTTGGTGGTTTTGAAATTCCCGCTCAGTCGCAGTGACCGTTACAACCCGCGCGAGAGCCGGCAGCGTCACGTGGTGCAGAGAGAATGGGCGCGAATTTCAAAACCTCCCCAACTGAAGAAGATTCAGCGGCGCTCAGGTCATTGTAGAAGGCGCTAGGGAGAGATGTGCGGAGTAGGCACATACTAGCGACGGAGAGGAGGGAGGGAGATGTGGTGCGGGCGCAGGGTCAGTTAGGGATAGTAATGGCTGTGCTCATCCTAATCCTCTCTCCCCGCCAGGGCACAGCCCACGGTGGCAGGTTTAGAAGTGCCGATGAAACGGGCGTTAAAGGGCTGATCCGGGCGAACCTTTGTCTATCTTCCCGCTCAATCGTAGATTCCCATTCATTCAGTGACCGTTACAACCCGCGCGAGAACCGGCAGCGTCAGGTGGTGCAAAGGGAGAAAGGACGCGAATTTCAAGCCTCCGCCTGTCTATTACATCCTCCGCTGCTGCGAAGTAAGATTGAGTCAGCAGTCAGTGGGGGGGGCGCTCAGGTTACTGTAGAGGGCGCTGCAGTTACATATGTGCCTGTTATACATACAAAGGAGGTAGACGAGATATCGCTAACTCAGTGACTGTAAGGGAAAGGGTAACCTCTCTATTAGCAGCCAGTGAAGGCTTCTCTTCTCCCCTCCCGAGAGGAGAAAGACAACGGCTACAGCTCGTCTGAGGGAGGATTTGGTGGCTCTGAGAAGAGCCTTTGTGTTGTCAGACGGTGCCTGGGCAGATCTAAGCCCTCTCCCCACGAATCCTGCGGGCCAGCTGGATGTCTTTGGGCATGATGGTGACCCTCTTGGCGTGGATGGCGCACAGGTTGGTGTCCTCAAAGAGCCCGACCAGGTAAGCCTCGCTAGCTTCCTGCAGGGCCATGACGGCGGAGCTCTGGAAGCGGAGATCCGTCTTGAAGTCCTGGGCGATCTCTCGGACCAGGCGCTGGAAGGGAAGCTTACGGATCAGCAGCTCGGTGGACTTCTGGTAGCGGCGGATTTCACGCAGAGCGACTGTACCAGGGCGGTAGCGGTGAGGCTTCTTCACTCCGCCGGTGGCGGGAGCGCTCTTCCTGGCGGCCTTAGTGGCCAGCTGCTTGCGGGGAGCTTTCCCTCCGGTGGATTTGCGGGCAGTCTGCTTGGTTCTGGCCATCGCTTCAGTATAGACGTTACTACACAGCGGTGATATGAGCTGAGGAGCGGAAAGAGCGACATATTTATACAGCCGGGGCTCGTCCTCATTGGCTCATGGAAAGCCCGCCCCCTCCATCTCATTGGTTTATTTCTACAGTCCAGCATTAGCGCTCATGCCCCTCCCCCAGACCCCGTGCAGCACGGCGCTGTACAGCCCCCGCCGGCATGCATCAGGCTACACAGGGGACAATCTGTGGCGTTCCCCCCCGCAACATAACGAGGCGATTAGAACCTGTAAACCTGAGGAGAGAAACGGAGGGAAATTCAAACCTGGTGGAAGCGCCAATCAGCTGCGGAGGGCGGGGATTATGATGCTGGCACTGGTCACATGACTTGCTGGTCCAGTAGAACAGCGCGCAGACAGCGGCGCTCATTTGCATAGCCCGCCTATAAATAGGGCTGCGCTGGGAGGAGCACAGACATTACTTTCTCTCATTCTCGTGTGGGAAAAGATCGCCGTGCTACCATGCCTGATCCCGCCAAGTCTGCCCCAGCGCCCAAGAAGGGCTCCAAGAAAGCCGTGACCAAGGCCCAGAAGAAGGACGGCAAGAAGCGTAAGAGGGCCAGGAGGGAGAGCTATGCCATCTACGTGTACAAGGTGCTGAAGCAGGTCCACCCCGACACCGGCATTTCTTCCAAGGCCATGAGCATCATGAATTCCTTCGTCAACGACGTCTTTGAGCGCATCGCAGGAGAAGCCTCCCGCCTGGCTCACTATAACAAGCGCTCCACCATCACCTCCCGGGAGATCCAGACCGCCGTGCGCCTGCTGCTGCCCGGAGAGTTGGCCAAGCACGCCGTGTCCGAGGGCACCAAGGCCGTCACCAAGTACACCAGCGCCAAGTAATCGGCTCCATCACCTGCTCTGTACTATCACCCAGGAGAGAAACGGAGGGAAATTCAAACCTGGTGGAAGCGCCAATCAGCTGCGGAGGGCGGGGATTATGATGCTGGCACTGGTCACATGACTTGCTGGTCCAGTAGAACAGCGCGCAGACAGCGGCGCTCATTTGCATAGCCCGCCTATAAATAGGGCTGCGCTGGGAGGAGCACAGACATTACTTTCTCTCATTCTCGTGTGGGAAAAGATCGCCGTGGGAAAAGGCTCTTCTAAGAGCCCCCCACACCTTCCACACTAGAGCTGCTGAGCCCTCCATTTCTGGTGTTTATTCCCCGGACCAGAGGCTTTATTTATCCCGATCCGTTTTGTCATTGTATTTATGGACGTTACACCGCACTGTTTGTATTATCCTCAAGGCGAAGGAACTTATCCGCCTGATAACCTCGTATCTATCGCGTGTATCTACATCTGCGCACACTGGCAAAGTAAAGGAGAAACTTTAGGCAGTGCACACTGTACAGCGACAGGAACGCTCTTAAGATTTATGCATTTGTTCACACGTTCCCTGAAGCTTAGGAGCGTTTATCTCCACGCTCTCCGGTATTCCTACAGTAGCCGCAGCGACAGCTCCAGCCCTAGAGGGCAGAGGAGAGGTGGGTGGCGGGGACAGCTCTGTTCTCAGGAGGATGTGGCGGCTCTGAGAAGAGCCTTTGGGTTATGTAGTAGAGAGTCGGGGAGCGGCGGAATTAACCTCCGAAGCCGTAGAGAGTGCGGCCCTGGCGCTTGAGCGCGTACACCACGTCCATGGCGGTGACGGTCTTCCTCTTGGCGTGCTCGGTGTAGGTGACGGCGTCACGGATGACGTTCTCCAGGAAGACTTTCAGGACACCGCGAGTTTCCTCATAGATGAGACCGGAGATGCGCTTGACGCCTCCTCTGCGAGCTAGACGGCGGATGGCAGGCTTGGTGATGCCCTGGATGTTATCCCGGAGCACCTTCCTGTGCCGCTTGGCACCGCCCTTGCCGAGACCTTTCCCTCCTTTACCGCGACCGGACATCTTCTGTGCTGCTGACAGACTAGAATAAGCGTCCCTCCGCACAGCCGCCTTTTATATAGAGAGTGGTCGGACCAGAAGGAGAACCCTGCTATGATGACGCAATTATGGGGGTGTGTCCTGAAGCCACTCCCCCCTCCCCCGCTTTCCTCCTCTGATTGGCAGAACTCTCACCCGTTAGTGATTCGGAGCTTTCCCGCTCATATCCTACAGTTCTCGCCGCCTCTCCCTGTCCCTGCTGCCGCTCTCAGCTCGGCCCCGGAGACAATGGACGTCTGCCGGCTTTCTCCACCCGCCCCAGTGTCATCACAAACCTACTGCTGGGAGCCGGAGCTCCCCCAGACAAGTCATTCAGCTGCAGCACAGACAGTGCGTTATAAATACAAGAGAACACGCTGAACAGGAGGCAGCAAAGATCCGAGTTTCTGGGTCCAGAAGTGACCCCGAAATAACGGTGTGCGCTCTCAGGGGAGAACGAGCCTGGACGCCGGGAGGTTGTACTGGGGGAGAAGGGGATGAGGCTGGGTGACAAGAGCTCTCAGGGGAGCCCCCTCCTCAGCCTGTGTAGGAACGAGTAGTGTCAGGCGGGGGCTCCCCTGAGAGCGCTTGTCACCCAGCCTCATCCCCCTTCTCCCCCAGTACAACCTCCCGGGCGTCCAGGCTCGTTCCCCGCTGATCTGATACAGACCTGGGAGTATGTATCGTTTGTCCCCCTACCACAAACACGCACACAGCCGCCCGCCGTACACCGCAGCGACCCCCGGCATCAGGCTGCATTCGGGACTGCAGGGATTGTGTAGCTCAGACATACTGACAATTCCTCCTCCTCCTCCCCCCTTATCCAGACAGAGGCCCCCGCCAGTAACGAGGAGGATGCGCGGCCAATCTACTGGATTACTGCCCCTATAAACCCTCAGCGGCCTCAGCTTTTAGTCCTCATTACTACCCCGCTGGACCGGTCACCTGGAGAAACCTGCGGGGATGTTACCCTGTAGTGACCGCTCATGTGTCGGTGCGGATACGGGAATGGAGCCCTGGTCATAGGATTGCCGTTAATATGACGCCCCCGCCCCCCGCTGGCTGGGGAGATAGCGATGATACAGCTCTGCCGGGACAAGGTGGTGGCTCTGAGAAGAGCCTTTGTGGGACAAGTACAGGGCGGCTCGGGCTTATTTCTTAGCCGCGGGCTTCTTGGCTTTAGCAGCCTTCTTAGCCGGACTCTTGGCAGCTTTGGGCTTGGCCGCCTTCTTAGCCGGACTCTTGGCAGCTTTGGGCTTAGCCGCCTTCTTAGCCGGGCTCTTCGTCACCTTCTTGGCTTTAGGAGCCGCCTTCGGCTTCTTGGGGCTCTTGGCCGCTTTCTTGGCGGCCGCGGCAGGCTTCTTGGCTTTCTTCGGGCTCTTGGCCGCGGTCGGCGCCTTCTTAGGAGACTTAGCCGCGGGCTTCTTGGCGGCAGCTTTCTTGGGCTTGGCCGCTGCAGGCTTCTTCTTGGCCGCCTTGTCCTTACTCTCCGCCTGCTTCTTGTTCAGCTTGAAGGAGCCGGAGGCGCCGCTGCCTTTCACCTGGATCAGGGTTCCCTTGGTCACCAGAGCCTTAAGGCCCAGCTTGACACGGCTGCGGTTCTTGTCTGTATCGTAGCCGCCAGCAGTCAGCACCTTCTTCAGGGCGGCCACAGACACCCCACTGCGCTCCTTGGAGGCGGACACGGCTTTGACGATCAGCTCGGACACGGTGGGACCGGAGGATTTCTTGCTCTTCTTGGCGCCCCCTGCGGCTGCTTTCTTCGGCTGCTTCTTGGATTTGGCGGCCGGTTCGGCGGGAGGGGGAGCAGCGGCGGCGGCGGGCGCGGTTTCTGCCATGATACGAATCGAGCTCTAATTCCTTTCCTAGACGGGAAAACACTGGGGCCGGAGCAGCCGCCGCCTCTTATATGCACAGCGGTGCGCACTGATTGGCTGCTGAGCGGCCTCGGCCTCACCTCCTATTGGCTGTCACTCAGCACAGGGCCAGAGTCAAGCTCCGCTCTCCCCGTGTGCTTCCCTGCCCGGGATCAGAGCCCATTACCGGCTAGAACCGGACAGGAGAGCTTCCATTCTTCGTGTCTCCCCACTCCCCGACATCCTCCCTAACAGTCCCTGGCCGTCACTGGCGGAGGTGCGGGGGTGGTGCGGAGAGGAGGCCCCGGGATTTCCGCCATAGCACCCCCACATCTGTCCATCACTATCTATGCAGGAAGATGAAACCGCTGCGGGAGCTGCCCCCTTCTATTCCCGGCGCTTGTCACCATCCCCGGGATCTTTACCACAAGCTCTATGCTACAGGAAGCTGATTGTACGATGCGGGGACAAGCTGGAGCTGCTGAGAGCCGGGGAGGGTAACACAGGCGGCGGCTCCGCTCACTGCCGGCTCCCTGTCCTCACATCAGATAGATACATATATATATATATATATATATATATATATATATATATATATATATATATATACACTGCAGACAGGGGGGCCGCTTCTCATGGGGCTCTGCCCTGCAGCAATGTCTATACACCGGGCAGAATAGAAAAGCGGGGACATTGTGTATATACAGCTGTCTGCACAGAGGCGTGTAGGATGGGATGATGGCTGGAGGTGATTTCAGTCTCCTGCAGTTACACGTATTATATAGGATGGGATGCATACAAGGTGATAGTGATCCAAACCTGACAATCACTACCATCATGAACTATTGAAAAGTTTGTCTTTGCTTCAATGTGTCAGTTTAGACCCTGTGCGATCTGTATGGCAATTACAATCCACAACCAACAGCACAGTAAGACACATTACAGATAGACACACGGCCATACAGCAAGTCGTTGTGTGGGGATTGCAGTCAGAAGTAGCAGCTCCAGGTGTCAGTGTGAAAGCGTGACTGCCCAAAAACTGGAAATAAAATATGATGACATCAATGACATTTCCGCCATATTTATGTTTTTATGACCATCCAGACGCCAGCAGATGATCCAGAAACCCTAACTATGTAGGAACCCTAAAATATGCTGGATATTGGCCAAGTGTCCCCAAGGGTTGCATCTGGGAATGGAGTATCATTGAAGCTGCAGGTCTGGCGTACCCCGACTTCTCAAAGCATTTGGGATCTCTTGTTAGGCACATTACACCGATATGTTTTATTCCCGGGAGTTATGGCGTATTCACAAAAGATGTATGATTTCTCTCTCTCTGGGCTTAATGCGGGACATTAGGTGGTCGGGTCAGTGGTGGAAGATTCCAGGAAGAGGGCAGAGCTGAGAGCCCTTTATAAACTGATGAGGTCCATGATTTCAGGGTCAGATGGATCGGAGGGGCGGCTTATTAGCCTGGAGATCGATAGAACTACATCCTGCTGACAACCTCTGCCAGGCTAGAAAAAGGTCTGATTGATTTTATTTCCATATTCAGACAGATATGATCTTTGCTCCTGTCTATCTTATTGTGCCACATGTGGTCACAGCTCCCACCACTGCCCCTACTCAGCCAGACATGCCCTGAAACTAGTGGACATAAAACAGTGACAGCAGGTCCGCCAATAGGCCAGTACTACTGCTACTGGTGTCAGGGGCCCGGCCAGAGGACGCAGATCTGAGTTGAGCACATACGCGGCTGAAGCGAGGAGCTGACACAGGTCAGCTCCTCGCTTCGCCGCTGCCGCCTGTCTCGCTGACACATATGCGGCTGAAGAGAGGAGCTGACACAGGTCAGCTCCTCACTTCGCCGCTGCCGCCTCTCTCGGTGACACATATGCGGCTGAGCCGGAACCCGGCTCAGCCGCATATGTGTCAGCGAGAGAGACACCCAGCGGCGAAGCGTGGAGCTGACCCGTGTCAGCTCCTTCCTTCAGCCGCATGTGTCAACGAGAGAGACGCGCAGAGAGCGGCGAGGGAGCGGAGGAGAAGGTAAGTTTAATGTGGAGGTGGAACGTGAATCTGGGGGCAGATGAAGAAGAGGACGGCATGACACTGTGGGGACATGAATCTGGGGGCAGATGAAAGAGAGGACGGCATGACACTGTGGGGACATGAATCTGGGGGCAGAGATGGGGACATGAATCTGGGGGCAGAGATGGAGAGGGGACATGAATCTGGGGGGACATGAATCTGGGGGCAGAGATGGAGGGGACATGAAACTGGGGGCAGAGATGTGGGGACATGAATCCCTGGGCAGAGATGGAAGGGGGACATGAAACTGGGGGCAGATGAAGGGTGTATATGAAACTGGGGGAGAGATAGAGGGGGGACATATAATTTACGGGTGACTGTAGGAGGATTATACTGTGTGTGGGCACACGAAAAATTAATGAGTGGGCGGAGTCAACACAAAAGTGGGCGGGGCTAAATTTGTTGCGGCGCGCTAAGCGCGCCACACATTTTGTCCCTCTTTTAGCTCTTCAAAAGTTGGGAGGTATGGAGATGGGGGGACATGAATCTGGGGGCAGAGATGGAGGGACATGAATCTGTGGGCAGAAATGTGGGGACATGAATCTGGGGGCAGAGATGGAGGGGACATGAATCTGGGGGCAGATGAAGGGTGTATATGAAGCTAGGGGAGAGACGGAGGGGGACATATAATTTACGGGTGACTGTAGGAGGATTATACAGTGTGCGGGCAAATGGGAATTAATGAGTAGGCGGAGTCAACATAACAGTGGGTGGGGCTAAATTTCTCGCGGCGCAAAGCAAAAATGGCAGGGGGGGGGGGGGGCAGACACTTAGGCTTTATGGGGCCCCAAAATTCCTGATGGCGGCCCTGAGTGACAGGATGTATCATTCGCAGTGGCAGGGCTGTTGGGTACCATCACATGGTGCAGGAGGATTCAATGGTATGGGCTGTATTCTGTGATACTCCTTAGGATAATGTGATATTCTCTACATAGTTCATACCATCACCAATAGACAGATAAGCCAATGTGGACAGCAAGAGCCCCGGGGCCAGGCACCAATTCCAACATGGCAGCAGACTAGTGGTTATAAGCCAAGTTGCTCATCTGAAGAGTCTGACTTTCCCTATGCCTATCCCGAAACACGCCATCAGGTATATTCTGTTACCCTAGACCATCCAGACTTCAGGGCTACTGGGTGTCAGATTAGCAGAACGCACTGTACTGTCATTTATGTGAGGCTTGTACTAGAACTAGAACAGTCATAGCGACTAGAGATGAGCGAACAGTGTTCTATCGAACACATGTTCGATCGGATATCAGGCTGTTCGATGTGTTCGATTCGAATCGAACATCACGTGGCAAACTCCAAAAAAAATTGATTCCCCTCCCACCTTCCCTGGCGCATTTTTTTGCACCAATAACAGCGCAGGGGAGGTGGGACAGGAACTACGACAACGGGGGCATTGAAAAAAATCGGAAAAAGTCATTGGCTGCCGAAATTAGGTGACCTCCATTTTAGACGAAATCTCAAATCCGGGTCATATGAGAATGTGAACTGTGTGAGTAAGAGACAGGGATAGCTGTACAGGCAGGGATAGCTAGGGATAACCTTTATTTAGGTAGGAATGTTATTAAAAATAACTTTTTGGGGCTCTATCGGGTGTGTAATTGTGATTTTTGTGAGATAAACCTTTTCCCATAGGAATGCATTGGACAGCGCTGATTGGCCAGAGTGCGGAATTTGACCAATCAGCGCTGGCTCTGCTGGAGGAGGAGGAGTCTAAGATCACTCCACACCAGTCTCCATTCTGGTCCGACCTTAGACTCCGCCTCCTCCAGCAGAGCCAGCGCTGATTGGTCGAATTCCGTACTCTGGCCAATCTGCGCTGGCCAATGCATTCTATTAGCCTGATGAAGTAGAGCTGAATGTGTGTGCTTAGCTCAACTACGCTGGTGGAGTAGTTGAGCTAAGCACACACATTCAGCTCTGCTTCATCAGGCTTATAGAATGCATTGGCCAATCAGCGCTGGCCAATGCATTCTATTAGCGTGAGCTGAGTGTGCACAAGGGTTCTAGTGCACCCTCGGCTCTGTTACATCTGATGGGCTGACCAGCACACGGTGTAGTTGAGCAGAACTGGCTCAACACAGCTGAGTCTCTGCATACCCATAGGAATGCATTGGCCAGCCTTCGGCCAATCAGTGCTGGCTCTGCCGAAGGAGGCGGAGTCTAAGGTCGGACCTGAATGGAATACGGAATTCGACCAATCAGCGCTGTCCAATGCATTCCTATGGGAAAAAGTTAGCTTGCGAAAACCGCAAGCTGACAGGGATTTCCATGAAATAAAGTGACTTTTATGCCCCTAGACATGCTGTCCCAGTGTCATTTCAAGGTGTTGGTATCATTTCCTGGGGTGTCATAGTGGACTTGGTGACCCTCCAGACACGGATTTGGGTTTCCCCCTTAACGAGTATATGTTCCCCATAGCCTATAATGGGGTTTGAAACCCGTTCGAACACTCGAACAGTGAGCGGCTGTTCGAATCGGATTTCGAACCTCGAACATTTTAGTGTTCGCTCATCTCTAATAGCGACCCCTCGCTCCACCTTACTTAAGTCTATGTAAAGGAAACGGATACCTCCTGGGAGCTAAAGAGGAAATGAAGGTGGAGAAGTCAGGACTGCAAAAGTGTTATAACCTGAGCTGTGCCTACCAGGCAATAAGGCAATCTTTAGAAATCATGACAGATAAAGATTTATGACCGGAGCAGCCATTGACACAGGCAAGCCAAATACATAGTCCTCTCTCCTCGTAGGATTTTATAACTAGCCCACGAAAAATGAAGAATAGTGGTCGCCTTAGGCAAGGGTGATGTCATCAGGATTCGGCGCAATCAGTTCTTCTTCATCCGTCTCGGGTTTCTAAAAGATAGCAATTGTATGTAAGGTTATCGTACCATGACAGAGATATCCAATACATGGAAGCCCAGGCACAGGGCGGACAAGTCACATTTCCAGGCATAAGTCACGGTTGGGCGGACAAGTCACATTTGCCGGCATAAGTCACAGTTGGGCGGACAAGTCACATTTGCCAGCATAAGTCACGGTTGGGCGGACAAGTCACATTTGCCAGCATAAGTCAAGGTTGGGCGGACAAGTCACATTTGCCAGCATAAGTCACATTTGCCAGCATAAGTCACATTTCCCGGCATAAGTCACGGTTGGGCTTAATAGTCGGGCCCAGAGAGATTACCATGAGTGCTATCTCTGGCAGTGGGCTTAATAGTCGGCCCCGGAGGGTCGGCGGTGGGGCTTAATAGTCGGGCCCAGAGAGAGTTCCAGGGACGGCTATTTGTCAGGGGGCTTAATGGTGGGGTCCGATCCGCCTCCCGTGGAAGCCTGCCTGGGGGAGCGGTGAGGACTCTCGAGGGCCAGCGGAAGGAAGAGGTAGTGCTGTTTTTGACTCCGGCGGAAAGTGCCGGGAGATGTGGAGTTGGAGGGTTGCCCCGAGGCGAGGTCTGCAGGGAGAACCGGGTTCCGGACCGGGCGGGCCTAGGGGAGGCAAGTCGGGCCGGGGCTCACCCTCCTGGGCAGGGTCCGAGGGGAGCTTCCCCCTGAGAGAACTTCCACTTCCGCAGACACTTTGAAAAAAAATCGGAGCCCCCGAGGAGGCCTTCCTGCGGCGAGCGCCAGGCCGGGCTGGGGCTCACCCTCCTGGGCAGGGCCGAGGGGAGCTTCCCCCTGAGAGAATTTCCACTTCCGTAGACACTTTGTCAAAATTTCAACTTTCAAAATACTTCCGCGGGCCAGATTTCACTCCGGCGATCGGCGGCGTCATGCCTGCGGCGGTGCACCTCGGGCGGTACAAGTCTACCTTGTCTGCTTTAATCCTCTTGATTTCCCGGCACACCAGAGACTCCTTGAGGATCAGACATTCGGATTGCAATTTACTGCAAAGCCTCATTAGCACAAGATTCAGAAAGCCACTTAAGTCTTACGTTTTGCAGCAACTGTGGTTTTCTTTGATAACAACAACAACAACAACAACAACAACAACAACAACAACAACAACAACAACAACAACAATAATAATAATAATAATAATAATAATAATAATAATAATAATAAATTTATTTATATATCGCCAACATATTCCGCAGCACTGTACATTTTGTAGGGTTCAAATACAGACAGATACATAACAAAGAACGTCATTTCACACAATGGGACTGAGGGCCCTGCTCACAAGAGCTTACTATCTATGAGGTAGAGGGGGGTGACACAAGAGGTAGGAGGGGCGGCATTGCTTATACAGGGGTCAGACACTTTTGTAATAGAGGTTACTGTCATTACACAAACAAAACTTTATGAGCCATCACTAGTGGTGTCCTGTAACATGTGGATGGAGCTTGGACAAATAAAGTTATCTGGAAAAGACATCATATCATGTGGGGTAATGTGGGAGCGGGGACAGAGGAGGGTTAAATTTTGGGGATTCTAATTATAGCACGGAAGGGTTTACGTTAGAAATTGTGATAGGCCTGTCTGAAAAGATGTGTCGTTAGTTTGCATTTGAAACTGTAGAAATTGGGAGTTAATCTTATTGTCCGGGGTAGAGCATTCCAGAGAAGTGGTGCGGCTCGGGAGAAGTCTTGTATACGAGCGTGGGAGGTTCTGATAATAGGGGATGTAAGTGTTAGGCCATTGAGTGAACGGAGAGCACGGGTTGGGCAGTAGACAGAGATGAGGGAGGAAATATAGGGAGGTGCGGCATTATGGAGAGCCTTGTGGAGGAGGATGATAACTTTATATTTTATTCTATAATGAATAGGCAGCCAGTGTAGCAACTGGCACAGACCCGAGGCATCGCTGTAGTGTCTAGCCTGATAGATGAGCCTGGCCGCTGCATTCAGAATAGATTGTAGAGGGGAGAGTTTAGTGAGGGGAAGACCGATTAGTAAGGCGTTACAGTAGTCAAGGCGAGAATGAATCAGAGAGACAATAAGTGTCTTTAGTGTTTCTCTGGTGAGGAAAGGGCGTATTCTGGAGATGTTTTTGAGGAGGAGGTGACATGAACGTGCGAGTGATTCAATATGCGGGGTGAAGGAAAGGTCTGCGTCAAACATGACCCCGAGGCAGCAGGCATGCTGCCTAGGAGTTATAGTAAGGCCTGAGACTGCAATGGATATATCAGGGACAGATCTGTTAGATGGTGGAAACAGTAGTAGTTCAGTCTTAGAGAGATTTAGTTTCAGATAGAGCGAGGACATGATATTAGAGACAGCAGAAAGACAGTCACTAGTGTTCTGTATGAGTGCAGGGGTGATGTCACGGGAAGATGTGTATAATTGGGTGTCATCAGCATAAAGATGGTACCTGAAGCCAAATCTGGCGATGGTTTGTCCAATGGGGGCTGTGTAGAGAGAAAAGAGCAGGGGGCCTAGGACCGAGCCCTGAGGAACCCCAACAGCAAGGGAAAGAGGGGAAGAAACAGAGCCCGCAAATGATACACTGGAAGTGCGGTCTGAGAGATAAGAGGGGAACCAGGAGAGCGCAGTGGCGTTGAGGCCGACTGAGCGGAGCATAGTGAGGAGAAGATGATGATCAATAGTGTCAAAAGCTGCAGAGAGGTCCAGAAGAATAAGAAGAGAGAAGTCACCATTGGATTTAGCCATTAGGAGATCATTGGAGACTTTTGCGAGAGCCATTTCAGTAGAGTGCAGAGCGCGGAAACCAGATTGTAAGGGGTGAAGCAGAGAGTTAGCAGAGAGATAGCAGATTAAACGAGAATAGACCAGGCGTTCCAAAAGTTTAGAGATGAAGGGCGGGTTAGAGACGGGTCGATAGTTAGCAGCACAGGGTGGGGTTTTTCCAATAGTGGAGTTATAACAGCATGCTTGAAGGAGGATGGTAAGATTCCAGAAGAGAGAGAGAGAGAGAGAGAGAGAGAGAGAGAGAGAGAGAGAGAGAGAGAGAGAGAGAGAGAGAGAGAGAGAGAGAGAGAGGTTAAATATTTTAGTAAGGCAAGTCGTGACAGCAGGCGACAGAGGTTGGAGAAGGTGCGAGGGGAAGGGGTCACTACTGCAGGTTGTAGGGCGAGATGAAGAAAGTAGCTGAGAGACTTCCTCTTCTGTAACAGGTTGAAAAGATGAGAAAAGACAGTCTGAAGTGCGGTTGGTGAGGGGATCAGTACTATGGTAGGTGATGGGATCAATGCCACCTGGGGCTTTGGCAGTTATTTCCTGATGGATCTTATCAATTTTATCATGGAAATACGTGGCCAGGTCATCAGCACTAAGGACTGTGAATGGTGTCTGCACCTTGGCTGTGAGTAAGGAGTGAAAAGTTTCAAAAATCCTTTTAGGGTTGCTGGAGAGAGAAGAGATGAGGGCGGTGAAGTAGAGTAAGAGAACAATCGATGTAATCTTTGTGCAGGGCCAGCTGAGACGTAGTGAGGTCATTATGAGATTTAATTGAAGGATATGCACTTTCTAGAGTAGAGACTCGACTGTCTATATGATGAAGTTCTGCTCTAATATCCTCAAGTTGCTGAAGAACTGGGTCTAGGGCGGCTGACAGAGCTTGTTGTAGAAATGTTCTTAAGAAGGTGCTATCCTCCAGGCGGTCCTGGTCAATATTACTCTCAGCATCCGAGTCATCACCTGTGTCAGGCTCCCTATTGTGATCAGGCGCCATTTTCAGCGATCCGGCGGGAGATTGTCGATTTTTCTTTCTAAGATACTTTTGCAAGTCACTTTGGAGTTTAGTTTGATTGGGAGTACCAGCGAGGTCTGTGCCTTTGTCTTTATTTGGTTTAACCATCTTGATGGATGCAATATAAGTGAGGGAGAGGGACAAGGTCAAGACTATAACATCTAGCAAACAGAGAGCATCAGTCTAAATGACAACATAGACAAGAGTGTTCTTGGAGATTCACTTAGGTACAGGGAGGGGAGAGGTCCCCAAATATCAATAGGTAAGGTTGACAATCTCAGCGTCTAGGCAGACAGTCGTCCTCTGCAAGCGAGGTATCAGGTATAATTGGGTTCTACGTCTCTTAGTGCAGTAGTGGGGATGATATTCCTGTAGGTAAGACAGCCTTTCCCAATCTTAACTGCTACGACTAATCCACAGGGGAGGTTCGGATGAGACCCTGTTAGAGAAGGCGGCAGGGGGCTGCAGGGGAGGGCAAGAAAGCCCAGGTGTGGGAGTGCGGAAAGAATGTAGAATAACTCTAGCCGAGGACCGTAGATATCGAGGGTCAGGGACACCACTTATGGGATATGAATGTAAAACTTTCCGGAGAGGAGATATAGGGGAGGAGGGTAGCAGAAGGGTTTATTAAAGCAGACAAGGCCGGAGGACCTGATGGTATAAGCGCAAGAGTTCTTAAAATGTGCAGTGACCAGCTGTGTGGTATTATTACACACATGTACAATACGAGTCTAAAGCTGGGAGTGGTACCTCGACTGTGGAAAACATCTTGTGTGGTGCCAGTCCCAAAGATACCCAACCCGGTGGGCTACAATGACTACCGACCCGTAGCACTGACATCTCACCTGATGAAGGTCCCAGAGAGACTGGTCCTGACACACCTACACCCTCTAGTGAGCTCCGCTCTGGACCCCCTCCAGTTTGCCTATCGGCCGGGCATTGGGGTAGATGACGCCATCATCCACCTTCTTCATAGAGTTCTCTCTCACCTAGAGAAACCCGGGAACACTGTGAGAATATTGTTCTTTGACTTCTCCAGTGCGTTCAACACCATTCAGCAAGGGCTACTGAGGGAAAAGCTGAACCTTGGTGGAGTGGACCATCACCTGTCCAACTGGACCCTAGACTACCTGACAACCCGCCCTCAGTATGTGAGAGCCCGGGACTGTGTGTCTGACACTGTGATCTGTAGTGCGGGGGCACCACAAGGTCCAGTTCTTGCCCCATTTCTCTTCACACTGTACACTGCTGACTTCAGGCACAACTCATCCAGCTGTTACTTACAGAAGTCCTCCGATGACTCTGCTATAGTCGGCCTTATCACTGATGGCGACGATAGGGAATACAGAGACTTAAACCTGGACTTTGTTGAATGGTGCCAGCGGAACCAGCTCAGTATTAATGCTGGGAAGACCAAGGAGATGGTGGTGGACTTTAGTAAACGGAGAGGTGCTCCGACCCCGGTGGAGATCCAGGGAATATGTATTGAGATAGTCAGGACCTGTAAGTACCTGGGCGTGCTCCTCACTAATAAACTAGACTGGGCTGATCACCTGGAGGCGCTGCACAGAAAGGGCCACAGCAGACTCTACCTGCCCAGGAGGCTGAGGGCCTTCGGAGTCCAGGGGACACTTCTTAGGGCCTTCTTCAACTCTGTGGTTGCCTCAGCCATCTTTTTCGGTGTGGCCTGCTGGGGGTGCAGTCCATCAACCAGGGACAGAAACAGACGTGACAGGCTGATCAGGAGGGCCAGCTCTGTCCTGGGGAGCCCCCTGGACCCAGTACAGGTGGTGGGTGACAGAAGGATACTGTCTGTGGTGACCTCCATGCGGGAGAACAAATCCCACCCCATGTATGGGACCTTGATGGGACTTGGCAGCACTGTAAGTGACCGTCTGCTTCACCCCAAGTGTGAGAAGAAGCTATCGCAGGTCCTTCCTTCCAACCGCGACCGGGCTGTATAATTTACATCAGACCAAGCGAAGACACTCCGCACAGACAACTAAATGACTATGACGATGACCATGAAGTCTTCCTTCTTTCTCTTCCGTTCCTTAGCTGCCATGGACTCCTAGTATATCTTCTCTTCTCAGCATATGTGTGTCTGCGTCTGTATTATATTACTGTGTATTATCCTGTATTACTAGGCTGCTGTAACATGCTGGAATTTCCCCAATGTAGGACTATTAAAGGATTATCTTATCTTATCATAGGTCCTCAAGTGCAGATTAATGTGGCCTGCTACTGTTTCCAACTCCAGGGGAAGGGAGAAATGCAGATTCGGCTCACCTCCATGTCAGGATACGAGTGGGTTAAACTGAAGGGCAGCTGCAGGCGTCTCAGTGTAGTTGGTCTGTAGCTGCTGCTTCATGCAGAGAGGCAGGCTGCGCTCCAAGATGGGTAGGTCTGGAGCTGGGCGCAAATCACAGCCGGATAGCTGTCCGGCAAGTCACACCCCTTCTTCCGGATCTGGGTTCTGCGTAGACGTCACATCAGGGGCCGGCCCTTACACTTTAGGCTAGAGATCCTAGTGAGGCCTACTCAAAATGGCTGCCGGGTCTGGGAGAAGAGATCCAGAATCTGAGGTTCCGTACCTCGAAATACCTCCTCTCCAGGCTGCTCCAGAACCAGAAGCAGCTGTGATGTCGCGGGAGATGTCTCCTGCGCTCCGCAGGCCGTGGTGACTCCAGAAGAAGGCAGGCCGCAAAAAAACAAAATGGCGGTCGTGACTCCTATGATCAGCTGCCCGGTAAAGTAAGAGAGCTGGATGAAGGCAGTAAGTGGCTGGAACGCGCCAGAGGTCCTCTCCTGGGTCGGATGAGCGGTCCAGAGCTGCGAGGGACTACGCCGGGAGCTGGAACAAGTCGGGAGCAGGTAAGTCCAAAAACAAGATGGCGGCCGGGTCCTGTGGGACAGAAGGCCGCAACAGTTTATATCCTCAGGAGCGCTGTAAAAGTGTGAAATAACACCCCAAAATAGCAGACAGAGGCTTGGAGGAGAGCCTCGGGGTTGTTATCTGTATGGATGGCTGAGATCACCGCCGGTAAGAAACGGATGAAAGTGTCCAAGTCAGGAGCTCACAGCAGACGCGACCGCTCTGGTTGCCGGCTAGCCATGCCCCCTCCCCCTCCCACAGTATATCTATCCCTGTCTCACAGTCACATAGTTCACAGTCTCATATGAACCGAATCTGAAATCCCCCATTCATATGAAGCGGAGGTCACCTGATTCAGCCAGCCAGTTACTTTTTCTGACTTTTTTTTTTTCGATGCCGCCGTTGTCGTAGTTCCTGTCCAACCTCCCCTGCACAGTTATTGGTGCAAAAAAAAAAAAAAAAAGAAAGAAAGAAAGAAAAAGCGCCAGGGAAGGTGGGAGGGGATACAAATTTTTAGTGCGTTTGCCGCGTGGTATTCAATTGGAATGGAATATCTTGAGCAGCCTGAATACCAATTCGATGGAACGCTGTTGGCTCATCTCTAATCCCTACTGATCCCTTAGACTGTTAGAACCCCACAGATCAACTGTTTCTCGGAGCAGGCAAATCCCATTATTGTTTAAATGTGGGGGAAAAATGAAGAATAGTGGTCGCCTTAGGCAAGGGTGATGTCATCAGGATTCGGCGCAATCAGTTCTTCTTCATCCGTCTCGGGTTTCTAAAAGATAGCAATTGTATGTAAGGTTATCGTACCATGACAGAGATATCCAATACATGGAAGCCCAGGCACAGGGCGGACAAGTCACATTTCCAGGCATAAGTCACGGTTGGGCGGACAAGTCACATTTGCCGGCATAAGTCACAGTTGGGCGGACAAGTCACATTTGCCAGCATAAGTCACGGTTGGGCGGACAAGTCACATTTGCCAGCATAAGTCACGGTTGGGCGGACAAGTCACATTTGCCAGCATAAGTCACATTTGCCAGCATAAGTCACATTTCCCGGCATAAGTCACATTTCCCGGCATAAGTCACGGTTGGGCTTAATAGTCGGGCCCAGAGAGATTATCATGAGTGCTATCTCTGGCAGTGGGCTTAATAGTCGGCCCCGGAGGGTCGGCGGTGGGGCTTAATAGTCGGGCCCGGAGAGAGTTCCAGGGACGGCTATTTGTCAGGGGGCTTAATGGTGGGGTCCGATCCGCCTCCCGTGGAAGCCTGCCTGGGGGAGCGGTGAGGACTCTCGAGGGCCAGCGGAAGGAAGAGGTAGTGCTGTTTTTGACTCCGGCGGAAAGTGCCGGGAGATGTGGAGTTGGAGGGTTGCCCCGAGGCGAGGTCTGCAGGGAGAACCGGGTTCCGGACCGGGCGGGCCTAGGGGAGGCAAGTCGGGCCGGGGCTCACCCTCCTGGGCAGGGTCCGAGGGGAGCTTCCCCCTGAGAGAACTTCCACTTCCGCAGACACTTTGAAAAAAAATCGGAGCCCCCGAGGAGGCCTTCCTGCGGCGAGCGCCAGGCCGGGCTGGGGCTCACCCTCCTGGGCAGGGTCCGAGGGGAGCTTCCCCCTGAGAGAATTTCCACTTCCGTAGACACTTTGTCAAAATTTCAACTTTCAAAATACTTCCGCGGGCCAGATTTCACTCCGGCGATCGGCGGCGTCATGCCTGCGGCGGTGCACCTCGGGCGGTACAAGTCTACCTTGTCTGCTTTAATCCTCTTGATTTCCCGGCACACCAGAGACTCCTTGAGGATCAGACATTCGGATTGCAATTTACTGCAAAGCCTCATTAGCACAAGATTCAGAAAGCCACTTAAGTCTTACGTTTTGCAGCAACTGTGGTTTTCTTTGATAACAACAACAACAACAACAACAACAACAACAACAACAACAACAACAACAACAACAACAACAACAACAACAACAACAATAATAATAATAATAATAATAATAATAATAATAAATTTATTTATATATCGCCAACATATTCCGCAGCACTGTACATTTTGTAGGGTTCAAATACAGACAGATACATAACAAAGAACGTCATTTCACACAATGGGACTGAGGGCCCTGCTCACAAGAGCTTACTATCTATGAGGTAGAGGGGGGTGACACAAGAGGTAGGAGGGGCGGCATTGCTTATACAGGGGTCAGACACTTTTGTAATAGAGGTTACTGTCATTACACAAACAAAACTTTATGAGCCATCACTAGTGGTGTCCTGTAACATGTGGATGGAGCTTGGACAAATAAAGTTATCTGGAAAAGACATCATATCATGTGGGGTAATGTGGGAGCGGGGACAGAAGAGGGTTAAATTTTGGGGATTCTAATTATAGCACGGAAGGGTTTACGTTAGAAATTGTGATAGGCCTGTCTGAAAAGATGTGTCGTTAGTTTGCATTTGAAACTGTAGAAATTGGGAGTTAATCTTATTGTCCGGGGTAGAGCATTCCAGAGAAGTGGTGCGGCTCGGGAGAAGTCTTGTATACGAGCGTGGGAGGTTCTGATAATAGGGGATGTAAGTGTTAGGCCATTGAGTGAACGGAGAGCACGGGTTGGGCAGTAGACAGAGATGAGGGAGGAAATATAGGGAGGTGCGGCATTATGGAGAGCCTTGTGGAGGAGGATGATAACTTTATATTTTATTCTATAATGAATAGGCAGCCAGTGTAGCAACTGGCACAGACCGGAGGCATCGCTGTAGTGTCTAGCCTGATAGATGAGCCTGGCCGCTGCATTCAGAATAGATTGTAGAGGGGAGAGTTTAGTGAGGGGAAGACCGATTAGTAAGGCGTTACAGTAGTCAAGGCGAGAATGAATCAGAGAGACAATAAGTGTCTTTAGTGTTTCTCTGGTGAGGAAAGGGCGTATTCTGGAGATGTTTTTGAGGAGGAGGTGACATGAACGTGCGAGTGATTCAATATGCGGGGTGAAGGAAAGGTCTGCGTCAAACATGACCCCGAGGCAGCAGGCATGCTGCCTAGGAGTTATAGTAAGGCCTGACACTGCAATGGATATATCAGGGACAGATCTGTTAGATGGTGGAAACAGTAGTAGTTCAGTCTTAGAGAGATTTAGTTTCAGATAGAGCGAGGACATGATATTAGAGACAGCAGAAAGACAGTCACTAGTGTTCTGTATGAGTGCAGGGGTGATGTCACGGGAAGATGTGTATAATTGGGTGTCATCAGCATAAAGATGGTACCTGAAGCCAAATCTGGCGATGGTTTGTCCAATGGGGCTGTGTAGAGAGAAAAGAGCAGGGGGCCTAGGACCGAGCCCTGAGGAACCCCAACAGCAAGGGAAAGAGGGGAAGAAACAGAGCCCGCAAATGATACACTGGAAGTGCGGTCTGAGAGATAAGAGGGGAACCAGGAGAGCGCAGTGGCGTTGAGGCCGACTGAGCGGAGCATAGTGAGGAGGAGAAGATGATGATCAATAGTGTCAAAAGCTGCAGAGAGGTCCAGAAGAATAAGAAGAGAGAAGTCACCATTGGATTTAGCCATTAGGAGATCATTGGAGACTTTTGCGAGAGCCATTTCAGTAGAGTGCAGAGCGCGGAAACCAGATTGTAAGGGGTGAAGCAGAGAGTTAGCAGAGAGATAGCGGATTAAACGAGAATAGACCAGGCGTTCCAAAAGTTTAGAGATGAAGGGCGGGTTAGAGACGGGTCGATAGTTAGCAGCACAGGGTGGGGTTTTTCCAATAGTGGAATTATAACAGCATGCTTGAAGGAGGATGGTAAGATTCCAGAAGAGAGAGAGAGAGAGAGAGAGAGAGAGAGAGAGAGAGAGAGAGAGAGAGAGAGAGAGAGAGAGAGAGAGAGAGAGAGAGAGAGAGAGAGTTAAATATTTTAGTAAGGCAAGTCGTGACAGCAGGCGACAGAGGTTGGAGAAGGTGCGAGGGGAAGGGGTCACTACTGCAGGTTGTAGGGCGAGATGAAGAAAGTAGCTGAGAGACTTCCTCTTCTGTAACAGGTTGAAAAGATGAGAAAAGACAGTCTGAAGTGCGGTTGGTGAGGGGATCAGTACTATGGTAGGTGATGGGATCAATGCCACCTGGGGCTTTGGCAGTTATTTCCTGATGGATCTTATCAATTTTATCATGGAAATACGTGGCCAGGTCATCAGCACTAAGGACTGTGAATGGTGTCTGCACCTTGGCTGTGAGTAAGGAGTGAAAAGTTTCAAAAATCCTTTTAGGGTTGCTGGAGAGAGAAGAGATGAGGGCGGTGAAGTAGAGTAAGAGAACAATCGATGTAATCTTTGTGCAGGGCCAGCTGAGACGTAGTGAGGTCATTATGAGATTTAATTGAAGGATATGCACTTTCTAGAGTAGAGACTCGACTGTCTATATGATGAAGTTCTGCTCTAATATCCTCAAGTTGCTGAAGAACTGGGTCTAGGGCGGCTGACAGAGCTTGTTGTAGAAATGTTCTTAAGAAGGTGCTATCCTCCAGGCGGTCCTGGTCAATATTACTCTCAGCATCCGAGTCATCACCTGTGTCAGGCTCCCTATTGTGATCAGGCGCCATTTTCAGCGATCCGGCGGGAGATTGTCGATTTTTCTTTCTAAGATACTTTTGCAAGTCACTTTGGAGTTTAGTTTGATTGGGAGTACCAGCGAGGTCTGTGCCTTTGTCTTTATTTGGTTTAACCATCTTGATGGATGCAATATAAGTGAGGGAGAGGGACAAGGTCAAGACTATAACATCTAGCAAACAGAGAGCATCAGTCTAAATGACAACATAGACAAGAGTGTTCTTGGAGATTCACTTAGGTACAGGGAGGGGAGAGGTCCCCAAATATCAATAGGTAAGGTTGACAATCTCAGCGTCTAGGCAGACAGTCGTCCTCTGCAAGCGAGGTATCAGGTATAATTGGGTTCTACGTCTCTTAGTGCAGTAGTGGGGATGATATTCCTGTAGGTAAGACAGCCTTTCCCAATCTTAACTGCTACGACTAATCCACAGGGGAGGTTCGGATGAGACCCTGTTAGAGAAGGCGGCAGGGGGCTGCAGGGGAGGGCAAGAAAGCCCAGGTGTGGGAGTGCGGAAAGAATGTAGAATAACTCTAGCCGAGGACCGTAGATATCGAGGGTCAGGGACACCACTTATGGGATATGAATGTAAAACTTTCCGGAGAGGAGATATAGGGGAGGAGGGTAGCAGAAGGGTTTATTAAAGCAGACAAGGCCGGAGGACCTGATGGTATAAGCGCAAGAGTTCTTAAAATGTGCAGTGACCAGCTGTGTGGTATTATTACACACATGTACAATACGAGTCTAAAGCTGGGAGTGGTACCTCGACTGTGGAAAACATCTTGTGTGGTGCCAGTCCCAAAGATACCCAACCCGGTGGGCTACAATGACTACCGACCCGTAGCACTGACATCTCACCTGATGAAGGTCCCAGAGAGACTGGTCCTGACACACCTACACCCTCTAGTGAGCTCCGCTCTGGACCCCCTCCAGTTTGCCTATCGGCCGGGCATTGGGGTAGATGACGCCATCATCCACCTTCTTCATAGAGTTCTCTCTCACCTAGAGAAACCCGGGAACACTGTGAGAATATTGTTCTTTGACTTCTCCAGTGCGTTCAACACCATTCAGCAAGGGCTACTGAGGGAAAAGCTGAACCTTGGTGGAGTGGACCATCACCTGTCCAACTGGACCCTAGACTACCTGACAACCCGCCCTCAGTATGTGAGAGCCCGGGACTGTGTGTCTGACACTGTGATCTGTAGTGCGGGGGCACCACAAGGTCCAGTTCTTGCCCCATTTCTCTTCACACTGTACACTGCTGACTTCAGGCACAACTCATCCAGCTGTTACTTACAGAAGTCCTCCGATGACTCTGCTATAGTCGGCCTTATCACTGATGGCGACGATAGGGAATACAGAGACTTAAACCTGGACTTTGTTGAATGGTGCCAGCGGAACCAGCTCAGTATTAATGCTGGGAAGACCAAGGAGATGGTGGTGGACTTTAGTAAACGGAGAGGTGCTCCGACCCCGGTGGAGATCCAGGGAATATGTATTGAGATAGTCAGGACCTGTAAGTACCTGGGCGTGCTCCTCACTAATAAACTAGACTGGGCTGATCACCTGGAGGCGCTGCACAGAAAGGGCCACAGCAGACTCTACCTGCCCAGGAGGCTGAGGGCCTTCGGAGTCCAGGGGACACTTCTTAGGGCCTTCTTCAACTCTGTGGTTGCCTCAGCCATCTTTTTCGGTGTGGCCTGCTGGGGGTGCAGTCCATCAACCAGGGACAGAAACAGACGTGACAGGCTGATCAGGAGGGCCAGCTCTGTCCTGGGGAGCCCCCTGGACCCAGTACAGGTGGTGGGTGACAGAAGGATACTGTCTGTGGTGACCTCCATGCGGGAGAACAAATCCCACCCCATGTATGGGACCTTGATGGGACTTGGCAGCACTGTAAGTGACCGTCTGCTTCACCCCAAGTGTGAGAAGAAGCTATCGCAGGTCCTTCCTTCCAACCGCGACCGGGCTGTATAATTTACATCAGACCAAGCGAAGACACTCCGCACAGACAACTAAATGACTATGACGATGACCATGAAGTCTTCCTTCTTTCTCTTCCGTTCCTTAGCTGCCATGGACTCCTAGTATATCTTCTCTTCTCAGCATATGTGTGTCTGCGTCTGTATTATATTACTGTGTATTATCCTGTATTACTAGGCTGCTGTAACATGCTGGAATTTCCCCAATGTAGGACTATTAAAGGATTATCTTATCTTATCATAGGTCCTCAAGTGCAGATTAATGTGGCCTGCTACTGTTTCCAACTCCAGGGGAAGGGAGAAATGCAGATTCGGCTCACCTCCATGTCAGGATACGAGTGGGTTAAACTGAAGGGCAGCTGCAGGCGTCTCAGTGTAGTTGGTCTGTAGCTGCTGCTTCATGCAGAGAGGCAGGCTGCGCTCCAAGATGGGTAGGTCTGGAGCTGGGCGCAAATCACAGCCGGATAGCTGTCCGGCAAGTCACACCCCTTCTTCCGGATCTGGGTTCTGCGTAGAAGTCACATCAGGGGCCGGCCCTTACACTTTAGGCTAGAGATCCTAGTGAGGCCTACTCAAAATGGCTGCCGGGTCTGGGAGAAGAGATCCAGAATCTGAGGTTCCGTACCTCGAAATACCTCCTCTCCAGGCTGCTCCAGAACCAGAAGCAGCTGTGATGTCGCGGGAGATGTCTCCTGCGCTCCGCAGGCCGTGGTGACTCCAGAAGAAGGCAGGCCGCAAAAAAACAAAATGGCGGTCGTGACTCCTATGATCAGCTGCCCGGTAAAGTAAGAGAGCTGGATGAAGGCAGTAAGTGGCTGGAACGCGCCAGAGGTCCTCTCCTGGGTCGGATGAGCGGTCCAGAGCTGCGAGGGACTACGCCGGGAGCTGGAACAAGTCGGGAGCAGGTAAGTCCAAAAACAAGATGGCGGCCGGGTCCTGTGGGACAGAAGGCCGCAACAGTTTATATCCTCAGGAGCGCTGTAAAAGTGTGAAATAACACCCCAAAATAGCAGACAGAGGCTTGGAGGAGAGCCTCGGGGTTGTTATCTGTATGGATGGCTGAGATCACCGCCGGTAAGAAACGGATGAAAGTGTCCAAGTCAGGAGCTCACAGCAGACGCGACCGCTCTGGTTGCCGGCTAGCCATGCCCCCTCCCCCTCCCACAGTATATCTATCCCTGTCTCACAGTCACATAGTTCACAGTCTCATATGAACCGAATCTGAAATCCCCCATTCATATGAAGCGGAGGTCACCTGATTCAGCCAGCCAGTTACTTTTTCTGACTTTTTTTTTTTCGATGCCGCCGTTGTCGTAGTTCCTGTCCAACCTCCCCTGCACAGTTATTGGTGCAAAAAAAAAAAGAAAGAAAGAAAGAAAGAAAAAGCGCCAGGGAAGGTGGGAGGGGATACAAATTTTTAGTGCGTTTGCCGCGTGGTATTCAATTGGAATGGAATATCTTGAGCAGCCTGAATACCAATTTGATGGAACGCTGTTGGCTCATCTCTAATCCCTACTGATCCCTTAGACTGTTAGAACCCCACAGATCAACTGTTTCTCGGAGCAGGCAAATCCCATTATTGTTTAAATGTGGGGGAAAAATGAAGAATAGTGGTCGCCTTAGGCAAGGGTGATGTCATCAGGATTCGGCGCAATCAGTTCTTCTTCATCCGTCTCGGGTTTCTAAAAGATAGCAATTGTATGTAAGGTTATCGTACCATGACAGAGATATCCAATACATGGAAGCCCAGGCACAGGGCGGACAAGTCACATTTCCAGGCATAAGTCACGGTTGGGCGGACAAGTCACATTTGCCGGCATAAGTCACAGTTGGGCGGACAAGTCACATTTGCCAGCATAAGTCACGGTTGGGCGGACAAGTCACATTTGCCAGCATAAGTCACATTTGCTAGCATAAGTCACATTTCCCGGCATAAGTCACATCTCCCGGCATAAGTCACCGGTTGGGCTTAATAGTCGGGCCCCAGAGAGATCTACCATGAGTGCTATCTCTGGCAGTCGGAGCCTTAATAGTCGGCCCCCGGAGGCGTCGGCGGTGGGGCTTAATAGTCGGGGCCCTCCAGGGACGGCTATTTGTCAGGGGGCTTAATGGTGGGGTCCGATCCGCCTCCCGTGGAAGCCTGCCTGGGGGAGCGGTGAGGACTCTCGAGGGCCAGCGGAAGGAAGAGGTAGTGCTGTTTTTGACTCCGGCGGAAAGTGCCGGGAGATGTGGAGTTGGAGGGTTGCCCCGAGGCGAGGTCTGCAGGGAGAACCGGGTTCCGGACCGGGCGGGCCTAGGGGAGGCAAGTCGGGCCGGGGCTCACCCTCCTGGGCAGGGTCCGAGGGGAGCTTCCCCCTGAGAGAACTTCCACTTCCGCAGACACTTTGAAAAAAAATCGGAGCCCCCGAGGAGGCCTTCCTGCGGCGAGCGCCAGGCCGGGCTGGGGCTCACCCTCCTGGGCAGGGCCGAGGGGAGCTTCCCCCTGAGAGAATTTCCACTTCCGTAGACACTTTGTCAAAATTTCAACTTTCAAAATACTTCCGCGGGCCAGATTTCACTCCGGCGATCGGCGGCGTCATGCCTGCGGCGGTGCACCTCGGGCGGTACAAGTCTACCTTGTCTGCTTTAATCCTCTTGATTTCCCGGCACACCAGAGACTCCTTGAGGATCAGACATTCGGATTGCAATTTACTGCAAAGCCTCATTAGCACAAGATTCAGAAAGCCACTTAAGTCTTACGTTTTGCAGCAACTGTGGTTTTCTTTGATAACAACAACAACAACAACAACAACAACAACAACAACAACAACAACAACAACAACAACAACAATAATAATAATAATAATAATAATAATAATAATAATAATAATAATAATAAATTTATTTATATATCGCCAACATATTCCGCAGCACTGTACATTTTGTAGGGTTCAAATACAGACAGATACATAACAAAGAACGTCATTTCACACAATGGGACTGAGGGCCCTGCTCACAAGAGCTTACTATCTATGAGGTAGAGGGGGGTGACACAAGAGGTAGGAGGGGCGGCATTGCTTATACAGGGGTCAGACACTTTTGTAATAGAGGTTACTGTCATTACACAAACAAAACTTTATGAGCCATCACTAGTGGTGTCCTGTAACATGTGGATGGAGCTTGGACAAATAAAGTTATCTGGAAAAGACATCATATCATGTGGGGTAATGTGGGAGCGGGGACAGAGGAGGGTTAAATTTTGGGGATTCTAATTATAGCACGGAAGGGTTTACGTTAGAAATTGTGATAGGCCTGTCTGAAAAGATGTGTCGTTAGTTTGCATTTGAAACTGTAGAAATTGGGAGTTAATCTTATTGTCCGGGGTAGAGCATTCCAGAGAAGTGGTGCGGCTCGGGAGAAGTCTTGTATACGAGCGTGGGAGGTTCTGATAATAGGGGATGTAAGTGTTAGGCCATTGAGTGAACGGAGAGCACGGGTTGGGCAGTAGACAGAGATGAGGGAGGAAATATAGGGAGGTGCGGCATTATGGAGAGCCTTGTGGAGGAGGATGATAACTTTATATTTTATTCTATAATGAATAGGCAGCCAGTGTAGCAACTGGCACAGACCGGAGGCATCGCTGTAGTGTCTAGCCTGATAGATGAGCCTGGCCGCTGCATTCAGAATAGATTGTAGAGGGGAGAGTTTAGTGAGGGGAAGACCGATTAGTAAGGCGTTACAGTAGTCAAGGCGAGAATGAATCAGAGAGACAATAAGTGTCTTTAGTGTTTCTCTGGTGAGGAAAGGGCGTATTCTGGAGATGTTTTTGAGGAGGAGGTGACATGAACGTGCGAGTGATTCAATATGCGGGGTGAAGGAAAGGTCTGCGTCAAACATGACCCCGAGGCAGCAGGCATGCTGCCTAGGAGTTATAGTAAGGCCTGACACTGCAATGGATATATCAGGGACAGATCTGTTAGATGGTGGAAACAGTAGTAGTTCAGTCTTAGAGAGATTTAGTTTCAGATAGAGCGAGGACATGATATTAGAGACAGCAGAAAGACAGTCACTAGTGTTCTGTATGAGTGCAGGGGTGATGTCACGGGAAGATGTGTATAATTGGGTGTCATCAGCATAAAGATGGTACCTGAAGCCAAATCTGGCGATGGTTTGTCCAATGGGGCTGTGTACAGAGAAAAGAGCAGGGGGCCTAGGACCGAGCCCTGAGGAACCCCAACAGCAAGGGAAAGAGGGGAAGAAACAGAGCCCGCAAATGATACACTGGAAGTGCGGTCTGAGAGATAAGAGGGGAACCAGGAGAGCGCAGTGGCGTTGAGGCCGACTGAGCGGAGCATAGTGAGGAGGAGAAGATGATGATCAATAGTGTCAAAAGCTGCAGAGAGGTCCAGAAGAATAAGAAGAGAGAAGTCACCATTGGATTTAGCCATTAGGAGATCATTGGAGACTTTTGCGAGAGCCATTTCAGTAGAGTGCAGAGCGCGGAAACCAGATTGTAAGGGGTGAAGCAGAGAGTTAGCAGAGAGATAGCGGATTAAACGAGAATAGACCAGGCGTTCCAAAAGTTTAGAGATGAAGGGCGGGTTAGAGACGGGTCGATAGTTAGCAGCACAGGGTGGGGTTTTTCCAATAGTGGAATTATAACAGCATGCTTGAAGGAGGATGGTAAGATTCCAGAAGAGAGAGAGAGAGAGAGAGAGAGAGAGAGAGAGAGAGAGAGAGAGAGAGAGAGAGAGAGAGAGAGAGAGAGAGAGAGAGAGAGAGAGAGAGGTTAAATATTTTAGTAAGGCAAGTCGTGACAGCAGGCGACAGAGGTTGGAGAAGGTGCGAGGGGAAGGGGTCACTACTGCAGGTTGTAGGGCGAGATGAAGAAAGTAGCTGAGAGACTTCCTCTTCTGTAACAGGTTGAAAAGATGAGAAAAGACAGTCTGAAGTGCGGTTGGTGAGGGGATCAGTACTATGGTAGGTGATGGGATCAATGCCACCTGGGGCTTTGGCAGTTATTTCCTGATGGATCTTATCAATTTTATCATGGAAATACGTGGCCAGGTCATCAGCACTAAGGACTGTGAATGGCGTCTGCACCTTGGCTGTGAGTAAGGAGTGAAAAGTTTCAAAAATCCTTTTAGGGTTGCTGGAGAGAGAAGAGATGAGGGCGGTGAAGTAGAGTAAGAGAACAATCGATGTAATCTTTGTGCAGGGCCAGCTGAGACGTAGTGAGGTCATTATGAGATTTAATTGAAGGATATGCGCTTTCTAGAGTAGAGACTCGACTGTCTATATGATGAAGTTCTGCTCTAATATCCTCAAGTTGCTGAAGAACTGGGTCTAGGGCGGCTGACAGAGCTTGTTGTAGAAATGTTCTTAAGAAGGTGCTATCCTCCAGGCGGTCCTGGTCAATATTACTCTCAGCATCCGAGTCATCACCTGTGTCAGGCTCCCTATTGTGATCAGGCGCCATTTTCAGCGATCCGGCGGGAGATTGTCGATTTTTCTTTCTAAGATACTTTTGCAAGTCACTTTGGAGTTTAGTTTGATTGGGAGTACCAGCGAGGTCTGTGCCTTTGTCTTTATTTGGTTTAACCATCTTGATGGATGCAATATAAGTGAGGGAGAGGGACAAGGTCAAGACTATAACATCTAGCAAACAGAGAGCATCAGTCTAAATGACAACATAGACAAGAGTGTTCTTGGAGATTCACTTAGGTACAGGGAGGGGAGAGGTCCCCAAATATCAATAGGTAAGGTTGACAATCTCAGCGTCTAGGCAGACAGTCGTCCTCTGCAAGCGAGGTATCAGGTATAATTGGGTTCTACGTCTCTTAGTGCAGTAGTGGGGATGATATTCCTGTAGGTAAGACAGCCTTTCCCAATCTTAACTGCTACGACTAATCCACAGGGGAGGTTCGGATGAGACCCTGTTAGAGAAGGCGGCAGGGGGCTGCAGGGGGAGGGCAAGAAAGCCCAGGTGTGGGAGTGCGGAAAGAATGTAGAATAACTCTAGCCGAGGACCGTAGATATCGAGGGTCAGGGACACCACTTATGGGATATGAATGTAAAACTTTCCGGAGAGGAGATATAGGGGAGGAGGGTAGCAGAAGGGTTTATTAAAGCAGACAAGGCCGGAGGACCTGATGGTATAAGCGCAAGAGTTCTTAAAATGTGCAGTGACCAGCTGTGTGGTATTATTACACACATGTACAATACGAGTCTAAAGCTGGGAGTGGTACCTCGACTGTGGAAAACATCTTGTGTGGTGCCAGTCCCAAAGATACCCAACCCGGTGGGCTACAATGACTACCGACCCGTAGCACTGACATCTCACCTGATGAAGGTCCCAGAGAGACTGGTCCTGACACACCTACACCCTCTAGTGAGCTCCGCTCTGGACCCCCTCCAGTTTGCCTATCGGCCGGGCATTGGGGTAGATGACGCCATCATCCACCTTCTTCATAGAGTTCTCTCTCACCTAGAGAAACCCGGGAACACTGTGAGAATATTGTTCTTTGACTTCTCCAGTGCGTTCAACACCATTCAGCAAGGGCTACTGAGGGAAAAGCTGAACCTTGGTGGAGTGGACCATCACCTGTCCAACTGGACCCTAGACTACCTGACAACCCGCCCTCAGTATGTGAGAGCCCGGGACTGTGTGTCTGACACTGTGATCTGTAGTGCAGGGGCACCACAAGGTCCAGTTCTTGCCCCATTTCTCTTCACACTGTACACTGCTGACTTCAGGCACAACTCATCCAGCTGTTACTTACAGAAGTCCTCCGATGACTCTGCTATAGTCGGCCTTATCACTGATGGCGACGATAGGGAATACAGAGACTTAAACCTGGACTTTGTTGAATGGTGCCAGCGGAACCAGCTCAGTATTAATGCTGGGAAGACCAAGGAGATGGTGGTGGACTTTAGTAAACGGAGAGGTGCTCCGACCCCGGTGGAGATCCAGGGAATATGTATTGAGATAGTCAGGACCTGTAAGTACCTGGGCGTGCTCCTCACTAATAAACTAGACTGGGCTGATCACCTGGAGGCGCTGCACAGAAAGGGCCACAGCAGACTCTACCTGCCCAGGAGGCTGAGGGCCTTCGGAGTCCAGGGGACACTTCTTAGGGCCTTCTTCAACTCTGTGGTTGCCTCAGCCATCTTTTTCGGTGTGGCCTGCTGGGGGTGCAGTCCATCAACCAGGGACAGAAACAGACGTGACAGGCTGATCAGGAGGGCCAGCTCTGTCCTGGGGAGCCCCCTGGACCCAGTACAGGTGGTGGGTGACAGAAGGATACTGTCTGTGGTGACCTCCATGCGGGAGAACAAATCCCACCCCATGTATGGGACCTTGATGGGACTTGGCAGCACTGTAAGTGACCGTCTGCTTCACCCCAAGTGTGAGAAGAAGCTATCGCAGGTCCTTCCTTCCAACCGCGACCGGGCTGTATAATTTACATCAGACCAAGCGAAGACACTCCGCACAGACAACTAAATGACTATGACGATGACCATGAAGTCTTCCTTCTTTCTCTTCCGTTCCTTAGCTGCCATGGACTCCTAGTATATCTTCTCTTCTCAGCATATGTGTGTCTGCGTCTGTATTATATTACTGTGTATTATCCTGTATTACTAGGCTGCTGTAACATGCTGGAATTTCCCCAATGTAGGACTATTAAAGGATTATCTTATCTTATCATAGGTCCTCAAGTGCAGATTAATGTGGCCTGCTACTGTTTCCAACTCCAGGGGAAGGGAGAAATGCAGATTCGGCTCACCTCCATGTCAGGATACGAGTGGGTTAAACTGAAGGGCAGCTGCAGGCGTCTCAGTGTAGTTGGTCTGTAGCTGCTGCTTCATGCAGAGAGGCAGGCTGCGCTCCAAGATGGGTAGGTCTGGAGCTGGGCGCAAATCACAGCCGGATAGCTGTCCGGCAAGTCACACCCCTTCTTCCGGATCTGGGTTCTGCGTAGAAGTCACATCAGGGGCCGGCCCTTACACTTTAGGCTAGAGATCCTAGTGAGGCCTACTCAAAATGGCTGCCGGGTCTGGGAGAAGAGATCCAGAATCTGAGGTTCCGTACCTCGAAATACCTCCTCTCCAGGCTGCTCCAGAACCAGAAGCAGCTGTGATGTCGCGGGAGATGTCTCCTGCGCTCCGCAGGCCGTGGTGACTCCAGAAGAAGGCAGGCCGCAAAAAAACAAAATGGCGGTCGTGACTCCTATGATCAGCTGCCCGGTAAAGTAAGAGAGCTGGATGAAGGCAGTAAGTGGCTGGAACGCGCCAGAGGTCCTCTCCTGGGTCGGATGAGCGGTCCAGAGCTGCGAGGGACTACGCCGGGAGCTGGAACAAGTCGGGAGCAGGTAAGTCCAAAAACAAGATGGCGGCCGGGTCCTGTGGGACAGAAGGCCGCAACAGTTTATATCCTCAGGAGCGCTGTAAAAGTGTGAAATAACACCCCAAAATAGCAGACAGAGGCTTGGAGGAGAGCCTCGGGGTTGTTATCTGTATGGATGGCTGAGATCACCGCCGGTAAGAAACGGATGAAAGTGTCCAAGTCAGGAGCTCACAGCAGACGCGACCGCTCTGGTTGCCGGCTAGCCATGCCCCCTCCCCCTCCCACAGTATATCTATCCCTGTCTCACAGTCACATAGTTCACAGTCTCATATGAACCGAATCTGAAATCCCCCATTCATATGAAGCGGAGGTCACCTGATTCAGCCAGCCAGTTACTTTTTCTGACTTTTTTTTTTTCGATGCCGCCGTTGTCGTAGTTCCTGTCCAACCTCCCCTGCACAGTTATTGGTGCAAAAAAAAAAAAAAGAAAGAAAGAAAGAAAAAGCGCCAGGGAAGGTGGGAGGGGATACAAATTTTTAGTGCGTTTGCCGCGTGGTATTCAATTGGAATGGAATATCTTGAGCAGCCTGAATACCAATTCGATGGAACGCTGTTGGCTCATCTCTAATCCCTACTGATCCCTTAGACTGTTAGAACCCCACAGATCAACTGTTTCTCGGAGCAGGCAAATCCCATTATTGTTTAAATGTGGGGGAAAAATGAAGAATAGTGGTCGCCTTAGGCAAGGGTGATGTCATCAGGATTCGGCGCAATCAGTTCTTCTTCATCCGTCTCGGGTTTCTAAAAGATAGCAATTGTATGTAAGGTTATCGTACCATGACAGAGATATCCAATACATGGAAGCCCAGGCACAGGGCGGACAAGTCACATTTCCAGGCATAAGTCACGGTTGGGCGGACAAGTCACATTTGCCGGCATAAGTCACAGTTGGGCGGACAAGTCACATTTGCCAGCATAAGTCACGGTTGGGCGGACAAGTCACATTTGCCAGCATAAGTCACGGTTGGGCGGACAAGTCACATTTGCCAGCATAAGTCACATTTGCCAGCATAAGTCACATTTCCCGGCATAAGTCACATTTCCCGGCATAAGTCACGGTTGGGCTTAATAGTCGGGCCCAGAGAGATTACCATGAGTGCTATCTCTGGCAGTGGGCTTAATAGTCGGCCCCGGAGGGTCGGCGGTGGGGCTTAATAGTCGGGCCCGGAGAGAGTTCCAGGGACGGCTATTTGTCAGGGGGCTTAATGGTGGGGTCCGATCCGCCTCCCGTGGAAGCCTGCCTGGGGGAGCGGTGAGGACTCTCGAGGGCCAGCGGAAGGAAGAGGTAGTGCTGTTTTTGACTCCGGCGGAAAGTGCCGGGAGATGTGGAGTTGGAGGGTTGCCCCGAGGCGAGGTCTGCAGGGAGAACCGGGTTCCGGACCGGGCGGGCCTAGGGGAGGCAAGTCGGGCCGGGGCTCACCCTCCTGGGCAGGGTCCGAGGGGAGCTTCCCCCTGAGAGAACTTCCACTTCCGCAGACACTTTGAAAAAAAATCGGAGCCCCCGAGGAGGCCTTCCTGCGGCGAGCGCCAGGCCGGGCTGGGGCTCACCCTCCTGGGCAGGGCCGAGGGGAGCTTCCCCCTGAGAGAATTTCCACTTCCGTAGACACTTTGTCAAAATTTCAACTTTCAAAATACTTCCGCGGGCCAGATTTCACTCCGGCGATCGGCGGCGTCATGCCTGCGGCGGTGCACCTCGGGCGGTACAAGTCTACCTTGTCTGCTTTAATCCTCTTGATTTCCCGGCACACCAGAGACTCCTTGAGGATCAGACATTCGGATTGCAATTTACTGCAAAGCCTCATTAGCACAAGATTCAGAAAGCCACTTAAGTCTTACGTTTTGCAGCAACTGTGGTTTTCTTTGATAACAACAACAACAACAACAACAACAACAACAACAACAACAACAACAACAACAACAACAACAACAACAATAATAATAATAATAATAATAATAATAATAATAATAATAACAATAATAAATTTATTTATATATCGCCAACATATTCCGCAGCACTGTACATTTTGTAGGGTTCAAATACAGACAGATACATAACAAAGAACGTCATTTCACACAATGGGACTGAGGGCCCTGCTCACAAGAGCTTACTATCTATGAGGTAGAGGGGGGTGACACAAGAGGTAGGAGGGGCGGCATTGCTTATACAGGGGTCAGACACTTTTGTAATAGAGGTTACTGTCATTACACAAACAAAACTTTATGAGCCATCACTAGTGGTGTCCTGTAACATGTGGATGGAGCTTGGACAAATAAAGTTATCTGGAAAAGACATCATATCATGTGGGGTAATGTGGGAGCGGGGACAGAGGAGGGTTAAATTTTGGGGATTCTAATTATAGCACGGAAGGGTTTACGTTAGAAATTGTGATAGGCCTGTCTGAAAAGATGTGTCGTTAGTTTGCATTTGAAACTGTAGAAATTGGGAGTTAATCTTATTGTCCGGGGTAGAGCATTCCAGAGAAGTGGTGCGGCTCGGGAGAAGTCTTGTATACGAGCGTGGGAGGTTCTGATAATAGGGGATGTAAGTGTTAGGCCATTGAGTGAACGGAGAGCACGGGTTGGGCAGTAGACAGAGATGAGGGAGGAAATATAGGGAGGTGCGGCATTATGGAGAGCCTTGTGGAGGAGGATGATAACTTTATATTTTATTCTATAATGAATAGGCAGCCAGTGTAGCAACTGGCACAGACCCGAGGCATCGCTGTAGTGTCTAGCCTGATAGATGAGCCTGGCCGCTGCATTCAGAATAGATTGTAGAGGGGAGAGTTTAGTGAGGGGAAGACCGATTAGTAAGGCGTTACAGTAGTCAAGGCGAGAATGAATCAGAGAGACAATAAGTGTCTTTAGTGTTTCTCTGGTGAGGAAAGGGCGTATTCTGGAGATGTTTTTGAGGAGGAGGTGACATGAACGTGCGAGTGATTCAATATGAGGGGTGAAGGAAAGGTCTGCGTCAAACATGACCCCGAGGCAGCAGGCATGCTGCCTAGGAGTTATAGTAAGGCCTGAGACTGCAAAGGATATATCAGGGACAGATCTGTTAGATGGTGGAAACAGTAGTAGTTCAGTCTTAGAGAGATTTAGTTTCAGATAGAGCGAGGACATGATATTAGAGACAGCAGAAAGACAGTCACTAGTGTTCTGTATGAGTGCAGGGGTGATGTCACGGGAAGATGTGTATAATTGGGTGTCATCAGCATAAAGATGGTACCTGAAGCCAAATCTGGCGATGGTTTGTCCAATGGGGGCTGTGTAGAGAGAAAAGAGCAGGGGGCCTAGGACCGAGCCCTGAGGAACCCCAACAGCAAGGGAAAGAGGGGAAGAAACAGAGCCCGCAAATGATACACTGGAAGTGCGGTCTGAGAGATAAGAGGGGAACCAGGAGAGCGCAGTGGCGTTGAGGCCGACTGAGCGGAGCATAGTGAGGAGAAGATGATGATCAATAGTGTCAAAAGCTGCAGAGAGGTCCAGAAGAATAAGAAGAGAGAAGTCACCATTGGATTTAGCCATTAGGAGATCATTGGAGACTTTTGCGAGAGCCATTTCAGTAGAGTGCAGAGCGCGGAAACCAGATTGTAAGGGGTGAAGCAGAGAGTTAGCAGAGAGATAGCGGATTAAACGAGAATAGACCAGGCGTTCCAAAAGTTTAGAGATGAAGGGCGGGTTAGAGACGGGTCGATAGTTAGCAGCACAGGGTGGGGTTTTTCCAATAGTGGAGTTATAACAGCATGCTTGAAGGAGGATGGTAAGATTCCAGAAGAGAGAGAGAGAGAGAGAGAGAGAGAGAGAGAGAGAGAGAGAGAGAGAGAGAGAGAGGTTAAATATTTTAGTAAGGCAAGTCGTGACAGCAGGCGACAGAGGTTGGAGAAGGTGCGAGGGGAAGGGGTCACTACTGCAGGTTGTAGGGCGAGATGAAGAAAGTAGCTGAGAGACTTCCTCTTCTGTAACAGGTTGAAAAGATGAGAAAAGACAGTCTGAAGTGCGGTTGGTGAGGGGATCAGTACTATGGTAGGTGATGGGATCAATGCCACCTGGGGCTTTGGCAGTTATTTCCTGATGGATCTTATCAATTTTATCATGGAAATACGTGGCCAGGTCATCAGCACTAAGGACTGTGAATGGCGTCTGCACCTTGGCTGTGAGTAAGGAGTGAAAAGTTTCAAAAATCCTTTTAGGGTTGCTGGAGAGAGAAGAGATGAGGGCGGTGAAGTAGAGTAAGAGAACAATCGATGTAATCTTTGTGCAGGGCCAGCTGAGACGTAGTGAGGTCATTATGAGATTTAATTGAAGGATATGCGCTTTCTAGAGTAGAGACTCGACTGTCTATATGATGAAGTTCTGCTCTAATATCCTCAAGTTGCTGAAGAACTGGGTCTAGGGCGGCTGACAGAGCTTGTTGTAGAAATGTTCTTAAGAAGGTGCTATCCTCCAGGCGGTCCTGGTCAATATTACTCTCAGCATCCGAGTCATCACCTGTGTCAGGCTCCCTATTGTGATCAGGCGCCATTTTCAGCGATCCGGCGGGAGATTGTCGATTTTTCTTTCTAAGATACTTTTGCAAGTCACTTTGGAGTTTAGTTTGATTGGGAGTACCAGCGAGGTCTGTGCCTTTGTCTTTATTTGGTTTAACCATCTTGATGGATGCAATATAAGTGAGGGAGAGGGACAAGGTCAAGACTATAACATCTAGCAAACAGAGAGCATCAGTCTAAATGACAACATAGACAAGAGTGTTCTTGGAGATTCACTTAGGTACAGGGAGGGGAGAGGTCCCCAAATATCAATAGGTAAGGTTGACAATCTCAGCGTCTAGGCAGACAGTCGTCCTCTGCAAGCGAGGTATCAGGTATAATTGGGTTCTACGTCTCTTAGTGCAGTAGTGGGGATGATATTCCTGTAGGTAAGACAGCCTTTCCCAATCTTAACTGCTACGACTAATCCACAGGGGAGGTTCGGATGAGACCCTGTTAGAGAAGGCGGCAGGGGGCTGCAGGGGAGGGCAAGAAAGCCCAGGTGTGGGAGTGCGGAAAGAATGTAGAATAACTCTAGCCGAGGACCGTAGATATCGAGGGTCAGGGACACCACTTATGGGATATGAATGTAAAACTTTCCGGAGAGGAGATATAGGGGAGGAGGGTAGCAGAAGGGTTTATTAAAGCAGACAAGGCCGGAGGACCTGATGGTATAAGCGCAAGAGTTCTTAAAATGTGCAGTGACCAGCTGTGTGGTATTATTACACACATGTACAATACGAGTCTAAAGCTGGGAGTGGTACCTCGACTGTGGAAAACATCTTGTGTGGTGCCAGTCCCAAAGATACCCAACCCGGTGGGCTACAATGACTACCGACCCGTAGCACTGACATCTCACCTGATGAAGGTCCCAGAGAGACTGGTCCTGACACACCTACACCCTCTAGTGAGCTCCGCTCTGGACCCCCTCCAGTTTGCCTATCGGCCGGGCATTGGGGTAGATGACGCCATCATCCACCTTCTTCATAGAGTTCTCTCTCACCTAGAGAAACCCGGGAACACTGTGAGAATATTGTTCTTTGACTTCTCCAGTGCGTTCAACACCATTCAGCAAGGGCTACTGAGGGAAAAGCTGAACCTTGGTGGAGTGGACCATCACCTGTCCAACTGGACCCTAGACTACCTGACAACCCGCCCTCAGTATGTGAGAGCCCGGGACTGTGTGTCTGACACTGTGATCTGTAGTGCGGGGGCACCACAAGGTCCAGTTCTTGCCCCATTTCTCTTCACACTGTACACTGCTGACTTCAGGCACAACTCATCCAGCTGTTACTTACAGAAGTCCTCCGATGACTCTGCTATAGTCGGCCTTATCACTGATGGCGACGATAGGGAATACAGAGACTTAAACCTGGACTTTGTTGAATGGTGCCAGCGGAACCAGCTCAGTATTAATGCTGGGAAGACCAAGGAGATGGTGGTGGACTTTAGTAAACGGAGAGGTGCTCCGACCCCGGTGGAGATCCAGGGAATATGTATTGAGATAGTCAGGACCTGTAAGTACCTGGGCGTGCTCCTCACTAATAAACTAGACTGGGCTGATCACCTGGAGGCGCTGCACAGAAAGGGCCACAGCAGACTCTACCTGCCCAGGAGGCTGAGGGCCTTCGGAGTCCAGGGGACACTTCTTAGGGCCTTCTTCAACTCTGTGGTTGCCTCAGCCATCTTTTTCGGTGTGGCCTGCTGGGGGTGCAGTCCATCAACCAGGGACAGAAACAGACGTGACAGGCTGATCAGGAGGGCCAGCTCTGTCCTGGGGAGCCCCCTGGACCCAGTACAGGTGGTGGGTGACAGAAGGATACTGTCTGTGGTGACCTCCATGCGGGAGAACAAATCCCACCCCATGTATGGGACCTTGATGGGACTTGGCAGCACTGTAAGTGACCGTCTGCTTCACCCCAAGTGTGAGAAGAAGCTATCGCAGGTCCTTCCTTCCAACCGCGACCGGGCTGTATAATTTACATCAGACCAAGCGAAGACACTCCGCACAGACAACTAAATGACTATGACGATGACCATGAAGTCTTCCTTCTTTCTCTTCCGTTCCTTAGCTGCCATGGACTCCTAGTATATCTTCTCTTCTCAGCATATGTGTGTCTGCGTCTGTATTATATTACTGTGTATTATCCTGTATTACTAGGCTGCTGTAACATGCTGGAATTTCCCCAATGTAGGACTATTAAAGGATTATCTTATCTTATCATAGGTCCTCAAGTGCAGATTAATGTGGCCTGCTACTGTTTCCAACTCCAGGGGAAGGGAGAAATGCAGATTCGGCTCACCTCCATGTCAGGATACGAGTGGGTTAAACTGAAGGGCAGCTGCAGGCGTCTCAGTGTAGTTGGTCTGTAGCTGCTGCTTCATGCAGAGAGGCAGGCTGCGCTCCAAGATGGGTAGGTCTGGAGCTGGGCGCAAATCACAGCCGGATAGCTGTCCGGCAAGTCACACCCCTTCTTCCGGATCTGGGTTCTGCGTAGAAGTCACATCAGGGGCCGGCCCTTACACTTTAGGCTAGAGATCCTAGTGAGGCCTACTCAAAATGGCTGCCGGGTCTGGGAGAAGAGATCCAGAATCTGAGGTTCCGTACCTCGAAATACCTCCTCTCCAGGCTGCTCCAGAACCAGAAGCAGCTGTGATGTCGCGGGAGATGTCTCCTGCGCTCCGCAGGCCGTGGTGACTCCAGAAGAAGGCAGGCCGCAAAAAAAACAAAATGGCGGTCGTGACTCCTATGATCAGCTGCCCGGTAAAGTAAGAGAGCTGGATGAAGGCAGTAAGTGGCTGGAACGCGCCAGAGGTCCTCTCCTGGGTCGGATGAGCGGTCCAGAGCTGCGAGGGACTACGCCGGGAGCTGGAACAAGTCGGGAGCAGGTAAGTCCAAAAACAAGATGGCGGCCGGGTCCTGTGGGACAGAAGGCCGCAACAGTTTATATCCTCAGGAGCGCTGTAAAAGTGTGAAATAACACCCCAAAATAGCAGACAGAGGCTTGGAGGAGAGCCTCGGGGTTGTTATCTGTATGGATGGCTGAGATCACCGCCGGTAAGAAACGGATGAAAGTGTCCAAGTCAGGAGCTCACAGCAGACGCGACCGCTCTGGTTGCCGGCTAGCCATGCCCCCTCCCCCTCCCACAGTATATCTATCCCTGTCTCACAGTCACATAGTTCACAGTCTCATATGAACCGAATCTGAAATCCCCCATTCATATGAAGCGGAGGTCACCTGATTCAGCCAGCCAATTACTTTTTCTGACTTTTTTTTTTTCGATGCCGCCGTTGTCGTAGTTCCTGTCCCACCTCCCCTGCACAGTTATTGGTGCAAAAAAAAAAAAAAAAGAAAGAAAGAAAGAAAAAGCGCCAGGGAAGGTGGGAGGGGATACAAATTTTTAGTGCGTTTGCCGCGTGGTATTCAATTGGAATGGAATATCTTGAGCAGCCTGAATACCAATTCGATGGAACGCTGTTGGCTCATCTCTAATCCCTACTGATCCCTTAGACTGTTAGAACCCCACAGATCAACTGTTTCTCGGAGCAGGCAAATCCCATTATTGTTTAAATGTGGGGGAAAAATGAAGAATAGTGGTCGCCTTAGGCAAGGGTGATGTCATCAGGATTCGGCGCAATCAGTTCTTCTTCATCCGTCTCGGGTTTCTAAAAGATAGCAATTGTATGTAAGGTTATCGTACCATGACAGAGATATCCAATACATGGAAGCCCAGGCACAGGGCGGACAAGTCACATTTCCAGGCATAAGTCACGGTTGGGCGGACAAGTCACATTTGCCGGCATAAGTCACAGTTGGGCGGACAAGTCACATTTGCCAGCATAAGTCACGGTTGGGCGGACAAGTCACATTTGCCAGCATAAGTCACATTTGCCAGCATAAGTCACATTTCCCGGCATAAGTCACATTTCCCGGCATAAGTCACGGTTGGGCTTAATAGTCGGGCCCAGAGAGATTACCATGAGTGCTATCTCTGGCAGTGGGCTTAATAGTCGGCCCCGGAGGGTCGGCGGTGGGGCTTAATAGTCGGGCCCGGAGAGAGTTCCAGGGACGGCTATTTGTCAGGGGGCTTAATGGTGGGGTCCGATCCGCCTCCCGTGGAAGCCTGCCTGGGGGAGCGGTGAGGACTCTCGAGGGCCAGCGGAAGGAAGAGGTAGTGCTGTTTTTGACTCCGGCGGAAAGTGCCGGGAGATGTGGAGTTGGAGGGTTGCCCCGAGGCGAGGTCTGCAGGGAAAACCGGGTTCCGGACCGGGCGGGCCTAGGGGAGGCAAGTCGGGCCGGGGCTCACCCTCCTGGGCAGGGTCCGAGGGGAGCTTCCCCCTGAGAGAACTTCCACTTCCGCAGACACTTTGAAAAAAAAATCGGAGCCCCCGAGGAGGCCTTCCTGCGGCGAGCGCCAGGCCGGGCTGGGGCTCACCCTCCTGGGCAGGGCCGAGGGGAGCTTCCCCCTGAGAGAATTTCCACTTCCGTAGACACTTTGTCAAAATTTCAACTTTCAAAATACTTCCGCGGGCCAGATTTCACTCCGGCGATCGGCGGCGTCATGCCTGCGGCGGTGCACCTCGGGCGGTACAAGTCTACCTTGTCTGCTTTAATCCTCTTGATTTCCCGGCACACCAGAGACTCCTTGAGGATCAGACATTCGGATTGCAATTTACTGCAAAGCCTCATTAGCACAAGATTCAGAAAGCCACTTAAGTCTTACGTTTTGCAGCAACTGTGGTTTTCTTTGATAACAACAACAACAACAACAACAACAACAACAACAACAACAACAACAACAACAACAACAACAACAACAACAACAACAACAACAACAATAATAATAATAATAATAATAATAATAATAATAATAATAATAATAATACATTTATTTATATATCGCCAACATATTCCGCAGCACTGTACATTTTGTAGGGTTCAAATACAGACAGATACATAACAAAGAACGTCATTTCACACAATGGGACTGAGGGCCCTGCTCACAAGAGCTTACTATCTATGAGGTAGAGGGGGGTGACACAAGAGGTAGGAGGGGCGGCATTGCTTATACAGGGGTCAGACACTTTTGTAATAGAGGTTACTGTCATTACACAAACAAAACTTTATGAGCCATCACTAGTGGTGTCCTGTAACATGTGGATGGAGCTTGGACAAATAAAGTTATCTGGAAAAGACATCATATCATGTGGGGTAATGTGGGAGCGGGGACAGAAGAGAGTTAAATTTTGGGGATTCTAATTATAGCACGGAAGGGTTTACGTTAGAAATTGTGATAGGCCTGTCTGAAAAGATGTGTCGTTAGTTTGCATTTGAAACTGTAGAAATTGGGAGTTAATCTTATTGTCCGGGGTAGAGCATTCCAGAGAAGTGGTGCGGCTCGGGAGAAGTCTTGTATACGAGCGTGGGAGGTTCTGATAATAGGGGATGTAAGTGTTAGGCCATTGAGTGAACGGAGAGCACGGGTTGGGCAGTAGACAGAGATGAGGGAGGAAATGTAGGGAGGTGCGGCATTATGGAGAGCCTTGTGGGGGAGGGGGATAACTTTATATTTTATTCTATAATGAATAGGCAGCCAGTGTAGCAACTGGCACAGACCCGAGGCATCGCTGTAGTGTCTAGCCTGATAGATGAGCCTGGCCGCTGCATTCAGAATAGATTGTAGAGGGGAGAGTTTAGTGAGGGGAAGACCGATTAGTAAGGCGTTACAGTAGTCAAGGCGAGAATGAATCAGAGAGACAATAAGTGTCTTTAGTGTTTCTCTGGTGAGGAAAGGGCGTATTCTGGAGATGTTTTTGAGGAGGAGGTGACATGAACGTGCGAGTGATTCAATATGCGGGGTGAAGGAAAGGTCTGCGTCAAACATGACCCCGAGGCAGCAGGCATGCTGCCTAGGAGTTATAGTAAGGCCTGACACTGCAATGGATATATCAGGGACAGATCTGTTAGATGGTGGAAACAGTAGTAGTTCAGTCTTAGAGAGATTTAGTTTCAGATAGAGCGAGGACATGATATTAGAGACAGCAGAAAGACAGTCACTAGTGTTCTGTATGAGTGCAGGGGTGATGTCACGGGAAGATGTGTATAATTGGGTGTCATCAGCATAAAGATGGTACCTGAAGCCAAATCTGGCGATGGTTTGTCCAATGGGGCTGTGTAGAGAGAAAAGAGCAGGGGGCCTAGGACCGAGCCCTGAGGAACCCCAACAGCAAGGGAAAGAGGGGAAGAAACAGAGCCCGCAAATGATACACTGGAAGTGCGGTCTAGTTAGCAGCACAGGGTGGGGTTTTTCCAATAGTGGAGTTATAACAGCATGCTTGAAGGAGGATGGTAAGATTCCAGAAGAGAGAGAGAGAGAGAGAGAGAGAGAGAGAGAGAGAGAGAGAGAGAGAGAGAGAGAGAGAGAGAGAGAGAGAGAGAGAGAGAGAGAGAGAGAGAGAGAGAGAGAGAGAGAGAGGTTAAATATTTTAGTAAGGCAAGTCGTGACAGCAGGCGACAGAGGTTGGAGAAGGTGCGAGGGGAAGGGGTCACTACTGCAGGTTGTAGGGCGAGATGAAGAAAGTAGCTGAGAGACTTCCTCTTCTGTAACAGGTTGAAAAGATGAGAAAAGACAGTCTGAAGTGCGGTTGGTGAGGGGATCAGTACTATGGTAGGTGATGGGATCAATGCCACCTGGGGCTTGGGCAGTTATTTCCTGATGGATCTTATCAATTTTATCATGGAAATACGTGGCCAGGTCATCAGCACTAAGGACTGTGAATGGCGTCTGCACCTTGGCTGTGAGTAAGGAGTGAAAAGTTTCAAAAATGCTTTTAGGGTTGCTGGAGAGAGAAGAGATGAGGGCGGTGAAGTAGAGTAAGAGAACAATCGATGTAATCTTTGTGCAGGGCCAGCTGAGACGTAGTGAGGTCATTATGAGATTTAATTGAAGGATATGCACTTTCTAGAGTAGAGACTCGACTGTCTATATGATGAAGTTCTGCTCTAATATCCTCAAGTTGCTGAAGAACTGGGTCTAGGGCGGCTGACAGAGCTTGTTGTAGAAATGTTCTTAAGAAGGTGCTATCCTCCAGGCGGTCCTGGTCAATATTACTCTCAGCATCCGAGTCATCACCTGTGTCAGGCTCCCTATTGTGGTCAGGCGCCATTTTCAGCGATCCGGCGGGAGATTGTCGATTTTTCTTTCTAAGATACTTTTGCAAGTCACTTTGGAGTTTAGTTTGATTGGGAGTACCAGCGAGGTCTGTGCCTTTGTCTTTATTTGGTTTAACCATCTTGATGGATGCAATATAAGTGAGGGAGAGGGACGAGGTCAAGACTATAACATCTAGCAAACAGAGAGCATCAGTCTAAATGACAACATAGACAAGAGTGTTCTTGGAGATTCACTTAGGTACAGGGAGGGGAGAGGTCCCCAAATATCAATAGGTAAGGTTGACAATCTCAGCGTCTAGGCAGACAGTCGTCCTCTGCAAGCGAGGTATCAGGTATAATTGGGTTCTACGTCTCTTAGTGCAGTAGTGGGGATGATATTCCTGTAGGTAAGACAGCCTTTCCCAATCTTAACTGCTACGACTAATCCACAGGGGAGGTTCGGATGAGACCCTGTTAGAGAAGGCGGCAGGGGGCTGCAGGGGAGGGCAAGAAAGCCCAGGTGTGGGAGTGCGGAAAGAATGTAGAATAACTCTAGCCGAGGACCGTAGATATCGAGGGTCAGGGACACCACTTATGGGATATGAATGTAAAACTTTCCGGAGAGGAGATATAGGGGAGGAGGGTAGCAGAAGGGTTTATTAAAGCAGACAAGGCCGGAGGACCTGATGGTATAAGCGCAAGAGTTCTTAAAATGTGCAGTGACCAGCTGTGCGGTATTATTACGCACATGTACAATACGAGTCTAAAGCTGGGAGTGGTACCTCGACTGTGGAAAACATCTTGTGTGGTGCCAGTCCCAAAGATACCCAACCCGGTGGGCTACAATGACTACCGACCCGTAGCACTGACATCTCACCTGATGAAGGTCCCAGAGAGACTGGTCCTGACACACCTACACCCCCTAGTGAGCTCCGCTCTGGACCCCCTCCAGTTTGCCTATCGGCCGGGCATTGGGGTAGATGACGCCATCATCCACCTTCTTCATAGAGTTCTCTCTCACCTAGAGAAACCCGGGAACACTGTGAGAATATTGTTCTTTGACTTCTCCAGTGCGTTCAACACCATTCAGCAAGGGCTACTGAGGGAAAAGCTGAACCTTGGTGGAGTGGACCATCACCTGTCCAACTGGACCCTAGACTACCTGACAACCCGCCCTCAGTATGTGAGAGCCCGGGACTGTGTGTCTGACACTGTGATCTGTAGTACGGGGGCACCACAAGGTCCAGTTCTTGCCCCATTTCTCTTCACACTGTACACTGCTGACTTCAGGCACAACTCATCCAGCTGTTACTTACAGAAGTCCTCCGATGACTCTGCTATAGTCGGCCTTATCACTGATGGCGACGATAGGGAATACAGAGACTTAAACCTGGACTTTGTTGAATGGTGCCAGCGGAACCAGCTCAGTATTAATGCTGGGAAGACCAAGGAGATGGTGGTGGACTTTAGTAAACGGAGAGGTGCTCCGACCCCGGTGGAGATCCAGGGAATATGTATTGAGATAGTCAGGACCTGTAAGTACCTGGGCGTGCTCCTCAATAATAAACTAGACTGGGCTGATCACCTGGAGGCGCTGCACAGAAAGGGCCACAGCAGACTCTACCTGCCCAGGAGGCTGAGGGCCTTCGGAGTCCAGGGGACACTTCTTAGGGCCTTCTTCAACTCTGTGGTTGCCTCAGCCATCTTTTTCGGTGTGGCCTGCTGGGGGTGCAGTCCATCAACCAGGGACAGAAACAGACGTGACAGGCTGATCAGGAGGGCCAGCTCTGTCCTGGGGAGCCCCCTGGACCCAGTACAGGTGGTGGGTGACAGAAGGATACTGTCTGTGGTGACCTCCATGCGGGAGAACAAATCCCACCCCATGTATGGGACCTTGATGGGACTTGGCAGCACTGTAAGTGACCGTCTGCTTCACCCCAAGTGTGAGAAGAAGCTATCGCAGGTCCCCTTCCTTCCAACCGCGACCGGGCTGTATAATTTACATCAGACCAAGCGAAGACACTCCGCACAGACAACTAAATGACTATGACGATGACCATGAAGTCTTCCTTCTTTCTCTTCCGTTCCTTAGCTGCCATGGACTCCTAGTATATCTTCTCTTCTCAGCATATGTGTGTCTGCGTCTGTATTATATTACTGTGTATTATCCTGTATTACTAGGCTGCTGTAACATGCTGGAATTTCCCCAATGTAGGACTATTAAAGGATTATCTTATCTTATCATAGGTCCTCAAGTGCAGATTAATGTGGCCTGCTACTGTTTCCAACTCCAGGGGAAGGGAGAAATGCAGATTCGGCTCACCTCCATGTCAGGATACGAGTGGGTTAAACTGAAGGGCAGCTGCAGGCGTCTCAGTGTAGTTGGTCTGTAGCTGCTGCTTCATGCAGAGAGGCAGGCTGCGCTCCAAGATGGGTAGGTCTGGAGCTGGGCGCAAATCACAGCCGGATAGCTGTCCGGCAAGTCACACCCCTTCTTCCGGATCTGGGTTCTGCGTAGAAGTCACATCAGGGGCCGGCCCTTACACTTTAGGCTAGGGATCCTAGTGAGGGCTACTCAAAATGGCTGCCGGGTCTGGGAGAAGAGATCCAGAATCTGAGGTTCCGTACCTCGAAATACCTCCTCTCCAGGCTGCTCCAGAACCAGAAGCAGCTGTGATGTCGCGGGAGATGTCTCCTGCGCTCCGCAGGCCGTGGTGACTCCAGAAGAAGGCAGGCCGCAAAAAAAACAAAATGGCGGTCGTGACTCCTATGATCAGCTGCCCGGTAAAGTAAGAGAGCTGGATGAAGGCAGTAAGTGGCTGGAACGCGCCAGAGGTCCTCTCCTGGGTCGGATGAGCGGTCCAGAGCTGCGAGGGACTACGCCGGGAGCTGGAACAAGTCGGGAGCAGGTAAGTCCAAAAACAAGATGGCGGCCGGGTCCTGTGGGACAGAAGGCCGCAACAGTTTATATCCTCAGGAGCGCTGTAAAAGTGTGAAATAACACCCCAAAATAGCAGACAGAGGCTTGGAGGAGAGCCTCGGGGTTGTTATCTGTATGGATGGCTGAGATCACCGCCGGTAAGAAACGGATGAAAGTGTCCAAGTCAAGAGCTCACAGCAGATGCGACCGCTCTGGTTGCCGGCTAGCCATGCCCCCTCCCCCTCCCACAGTATATCTATCCCTGTCTCACAGTCACATAGTTCACAGTCTCATATGAACCGAATCTGAAATCCCCCATTCATATGAAGCGGAGGTCACCTGATTCAGCCAGCCAGTTACTTTTTCTGACTTTTTTTTTTCGATGCCGCGGTTGTCGTAGTTCCTGTCCAACCTCCCCTGCACAGTTATTGGTGCAAAAAAAAAAAAAAAAAAAAAGAAAAGAAAGAAAAAGCGCCAGGGAAGGTGGGAGGGGATACAAATTTTTAGTGCGTTTGCCGCGTGGTATTCAATTGGAATGGAATATCTTGAGCAGCCTGAATACCAATTCGATGGAACGCTGTTGGCTCATCTCTAATCCCTACTGATCCCTTAGACTGTTAGGACCCCACAGATCAACTGTTTCTCGGAGCAGGCAAATCCCATTATTGTTTAAATGTGGGGCGCTGCTTATTCGCTGTGTTCTTACAACCGCAGTTGTGGGTACTGTAGTTGTACCCTGTTCAAGTGTATGAGATGCCGCTGCAGCACCCATAACCATTTCAAACAAGAATATGTTGTAGGGAGGGGCCCCAGTCAGTAGAACATCCCGTCAGAGGGCCCCCGCATAATATAGTGCCATGCTTAAGTGATATGCAGGTTATTTGGGAGCCACCGCCAAAGGACTGCGAGACAGCACCTGGAATTTGGGACTGTTCTGCTGTATTCAGGAGGGCCGAGAGGGCTCCCTCGCTGTCATAGGGTACAGTTCGGGTTCACTAGTTGTCCTATATTTAAAGTAGTTCTGTGCACAATCCTTTTGGGTGATGTTATTCAGCTCCTGCATATGATGTACAGCATTACCTAGAATCGAACAGGAGGGCTGGTGGAGGATGGAGCAATTGGGGAATATATCATTGCCTGTCAGCCATTGCCTGTTGGAATAATCCAATCGGTATTGGCCTAATGGTCATCAGTCTTTGGGGACGGCGTTATGTGGTGCGGAACAGGTCTGTGTAAAATGTAGAGGGGTGCAGCATAAGGCGCGGGGCGCCGTACCAGGCGAGACGACGTAGCAGCATACTGCACTATTTTGCCTTTTCTTTTTTGTTCTCCCCTTATTCTGCAGATGACACCTTCTGTACGTAAACCTGAGCTGTAAAGCCGGAGGAGATATAGGCAGTGACGGTGACGGCTCCTACAGGTTTATGTTTGTGTAAAGACAGTCACCACTATTACAATATTGTCTGACCCCTGTATAAGCAATGCCGCCCCTGCTACCTCTTGTGCCACCCCCTTTACCTCACAGATTGTAAGCTCTTGCGAGCAGGGCCCTCAGTCCCATTGTGTGAAGTGACTATTTCTTTGTAATGCATTTTTCTCTCTGTATTTGAACCCTACAAGTTGTACAGCGCTGCAGAATACGTTGGCACTATAAAAATAAAATGTATTATTCTATTATTATTCATCATCTGTTTTCCCTTAGTCCTAACAACAGCACAAGCTCCTTTTAGTTCATTCTGTTCATGCCCCTCTTCATGGGGCGTGTAGCACAGCGTCGGATGAGTACGCAAGGCAGAGTGTCAGGAGATGAATATGAAGAGGGGCGTGAAGAGAATTAAGAACTAAGGGGCGGCGAGAGGTTATGACGTGGGGGTGCTCGGAGCAAGAGGGGCAATCCCCCTGAGTTCCATGAGCGGGATTTGCATACTGCAATAAACAGATTTTGACAGAAACAGCAAAGAGGAGAAGAAGAGACTGGAAGGTGGGAGTAGAATGGCCTTTTTAACCCCTTCCCGACATGCGCCGTAATAGTACGGCGCATGTCGGGTCTGTAACTATGGCGACCGCTCGGGAGCCGGGCGGCCGCCATAGCCGCCGGGTGTCTACTGCTTTAAGGCATTAACCCCTGCGGCGCCACGGTCAAAGGCGCCGGAGGCGCCATTTTGCCGGCGACGCATGGGCGCCGCCATTTTGCCGGTGGTCGCCTGCTCCTGGAGCATGCTCCAGGGCCGACGTCACGTTGGCATGACAGCCGGGAGCCTTTACAAGGCTCCCAGGCTTGTCTGCAAATGCTCTCTTTTGCAGGCTGGTCTATGCAGCCTGCAAAAGAAAGGATGATTTTTTGCTTTAGCATTGCAATGCATTAGTGATCAGACCCCCTGGGGTTCAACGCCCGTAGGGGGTCTAATAAATGGGAAAAAAAATCAAATAAATAAAGTTAAAATAAAAATAAAATAATAATAATAAAACATAAAAAGAATTACAAATTCAAATCACTCCCCTTTCCCTAGAACACATATAAAAGTAGTTAAAAACTGTGAAACACATACATGTTAGGTATCCCCGCGTCCAAAATTGCCCGCTCTACAAATCTATAAAAATATCTTTCCTGTTCGGTAAACGCTGTAGCGGGAAAAATAGTCAAAAGTGCCAAAGTGCCGTTTTTTTTTTTTTTTTCAGTGTTTTGATTCTGATATAAATTGGAATAAAAAGTGATCAAAGCAATAACATTTCCCGAAAATGGTAGAACTAAAGAGTACACCCGACCCCGCAAAAAAAGACGCCATACACATCTCTGTACACGGACGTATAAAAAAGTTACGGCTGTCGGAATATGGCGACTTTTAGAAAAAAACAAAACAAAACAGTTTGGGAATTTTTTTTAAGGGGTCGAAATTTAAATAAAACCATAGAAATTTGGTATCCCTGGAACCGTACCGAAACACAGAATACAGGGGACATGTCATTTTGGCTGCACAGTGAACGCCGTAAAACCAAAGCCTGTAAGAATGTCGCAGAAATGCATTTTTTCTTCAAATCCACCCCATTCTGATGGTTTTTCCTGCTTCCCAGTACATTATATAGAATAATTAATGGTGGCATCAGGAAGAAAAATTTGTCCCGCAAAAATTAAGACCTCATATGGCTCTGGGAGCGGAGAAATAAAAAAGTTATGGGGCTTAGAAGGAGGGGAGTAAAAAACGAAAAAAAAAAAAAAAAAAATGCCATTGGCGGGAAAGGGTTAAAGACGATCGTCTAACGACAGAATTAGAGCCCCGGTAACCGTCCTATGTAGTATCTGTGCGCCACCTGCTGGCTGGGATCCGTATATACAGGGTCTCCCGAGCTGTGCCGTTTGTTCCCCGCGCCCCCATCTGGATCAGCGTGGAACTGCACAGCCCGCACCCGGGGTTCACTATAACTGCAGCCTCGCGGCGATTACACAAGGATGCCCATAGGGGGCAGAGAGGAGATACCGCAGCCGGGAGAAGAATTAGATCCGGGGAGGAGGGGGTGCGGCTCCGGAATGCAATAGTCCTATTGACAGAGAAGAAGGTCTGGAGCAGTGAGAACAGCGCCCTGCATGTTATCTAGTAGGCCGGCTAGAAGGAGCCGCTGACCGCTGACCCTCGGCAATGGGAGAATGAGCGGGAAATTCAAAGTGATCCATTGTCTTATGTCAGCCAATCAGCGCGAGACAGAGGAGGGGCTTGTAGGAGTCACGCCGAAGAATTACGTCATCATAGCAGGGTTCTCCTTCTGGTCCGACCACTCTCTATATAAAAGGCGGCTGTGCGGAGGGACGCTTATTCTAGTCTGTCAGCAGCACAGAAGATGTCCGGTCGCGGTAAAGGAGGGAAAGGTCTCGGCAAGGGCGGTGCCAAGCGGCACAGGAAGGTGCTCCGGGATAACATCCAGGGCATCACCAAGCCTGCCATCCGCCGTCTAGCTCGCAGAGGAGGCGTCAAGCGCATCTCCGGTCTCATCTATGAGGAAACTCGCGGTGTCCTGAAAGTCTTCCTGGAGAACGTCATCCGTGACGCCGTCACCTACACCGAGCACGCCAAGAGGAAGACCGTCACCGCCATGGACGTGGTGTACGCGCTCAAGCGCCAGGGCCGCACTCTCTACGGCTTCGGAGGCTAATTCCGCCGCTCCCCGACTCTCTACTACATAACCCAAAGGCTCTTCTCAGAGCCGCCACATCCTCCTGAGAACAGAGCTGTCCCCGCCACCCACCTCTCCTCTGCCTTGTAGGGCTGGGGCTGCAGACGCCTCCTGTAGGCTGTAATGTCATCACTGCTGGAATACTGGAGAGAGTAGAAGAAGAAAACGCTCCAAACCTTCGGAATCTAAGCTTTGTGAACAGGTCCCTAGAAGTAGTCCTACTGCGGCTCTGCAGTGTAACCCCCGTGCCGGCAGCTCGGGCCGATAAGTAGCAGCTTAGTTTAACCCTCCAATCGCCGGTGCGTGCAGAGAGCACTGCACCTCGTAGAGATGTCAATGTAGCAAGCCGGAGATTAGAGCTTCTCTTTGGGTGTATAGTAAGTCTAGCAAGTACAAGAAAATAGCTGGAAAGAAAGGTTCTGGGTAGAAACACGTGCAGCAGCAGCAAGAAGCCAGAAATGGAGGGCTCAGCAGCTCTAGTGTGGAAGGTGTGGGGGGCTCTTAGAAGAGCCTTTGGGGTGATAGTACAGAGCAGGTGATGGAGCCGATTACTTGGCGCTGGTGTACTTGGTGACGGCCTTGGTGCCCTCGGACACGGCGTGCTTGGCCAACTCTCCGGGCAGCAGCAGGCGCACGGCGGTCTGGATCTCCCGGGAGGTGATGGTGGAGCGCTTGTTGTAGTGAGCCAGGCGGGAGGCTTCTCCTGCGATGCGCTCGAAGATGTCGTTGACGAAGGAATTCATGACGACCATGGCCTTGGAGGAGATACCGGTGTCGGGGTGGACCTGCTTCAGCACCTTGTACACGTAGATGGCATAGCTCTCCTTCCTGGCCCTCTTACGCTTCTTGCCGTCCTTCTTCTGGGCCTTGGTCACGGCTTTCTTGGAGCCCTTCTTGGGCGCTGGGGCAGACTTGGCGGGATCAGGCATGGTATAACACGGAGATCTCTTTCACACGAGAATGAGAGAAAGTAATGTCTGTGCTCCTCCCAGCGCAGCCCTATTTATAGGCGGGCTATGCAAATGAGCGCCGCTGTCTGTGCGCTGTTCTACTGGACCAGCAAACCATGTGACTTTTGCAAGCCCCGCCTGCTGAAGCGGATTGGTGGTTCCACAAATCTGGCCTCTATTGGCGGCTTGAGATGTGTCCAATGAGAGTTGCAGGAGGGCGGGGCAGAACTATATATATAAGGCAGGAGGAGCCGGTACAGGGCAGGATATTCTGTGTTCCATTACAGTAACTGACGATCCACGAACCATGTCTGGACGCGGCAAGCAAGGAGGCAAAGCTCGTGCTAAGGCCAAGACTCGCTCATCCCGGGCGGGACTTCAGTTCCCCGTCGGTCGTGTGCACAGGCTTCTCCGCAAGGGCAACTACGCCGAGAGGGTTGGTGCTGGTGCTCCCGTCTACCTGGCGGCCGTACTGGAGTATCTGACCGCTGAGATCCTGGAGTTGGCTGGTAATGCTGCACGGGACAACAAGAAGACCCGCATCATCCCCCGTCACCTGCAGCTGGCCGTGCGCAATGACGAGGAGCTGAACAAACTGCTGGGTGGCGTGACCATCGCCCAGGGAGGCGTCCTGCCCAACATCCAGGCCGTGCTGCTGCCCAAGAAGACCGAGAGCAGCAAGCCCAGCAAGAGCAAGTGAGCGCCGCTCCCACCCCATCCGTCTATACAAGCAAAGGCTCTTCTAAGAGCCACCACCTTGTCTACAGCAGAGCTGCCTCCTGTCTACAATACGGGCTGTCCGTCTATTCTGAAGCCAACTCCTGGCCAGACCGGCGGCCCTTACAGGGAAGCACCGTGGGGTGACTGAGCGGGAGGAGGATTCACTCTGTAGGGAGATGTGGTGCGGGCGCGGGGTTTTGTGTCAGGTCGGGCTGGTGGTAATCTGCTAATGCTCTTTTCCCTGGCAGGTAGTATAAGCGGAGCTTAGATATAACGGGCGGGCGCTGATACAAAGCCGAGGTGAGCGCCGGCTCCTCCGGGTGACGCTTTGTCTTTTCTCCCCGCTCACACGGTTGGTGGTTTTGAAATTCCCGCTCAGTCGCAGTGACCGTTACAACCCGCGCGAGAGCCGGCAGCGTCACGTGGCGCAGAGAGAAGGGGCGCGAATTTCAAAACCTCCCCAGAGCTGAGCCCTCTCCAACTGAAGAAGATTCAGCAGCGGACTGGGGCGGCCCTCAGGTTATTGTAGAAGGATGTGCGGAGTAGGCATATACTAGGTACGGAGAGGAGGGAGGGAGGGAGATGTGGTTGCGGGCGCAGGGTCTTGTCAGTTAGGGATAGTAATGGCTGTAGCGGTAGAAGAAAAAGAGGATCCAGCACCCAGAACTCTTGTACGTAGGAATAGGGTTAAAACTTCGCTTTTATTGTTCACATTAAAAATTCGGACATCTCACAATGATGTGGTCCATATGCAGAGGTGGTACTGTTTAACGCCGACGCGTTTCAGTGCCGTGGCACCTTAATCATGGCATACTGACAGGGTTAAAAACAGGGAAGTACCTCCCTACTGCATTACAGCGGAAGTGGTCACCATTTAAAGTGGGGTAAATAGTAAGAAACAAAAAGAAATCAAGTATTCCATGGTATAATCACTTTTATTTTCTTACTTTCCTCCCTTTCTTTCTCTCTTTAGGATACAGGTATTATGTGAAAAATATCTGATTGATGTTAGCGTGGGACGAGGACTTAAGTTATATCATGTTAACCTGCCTATTTGTATTTCAAAGGTTTTGTAAATAAATGTAAAGTAAAGTTGATATAATGATAATAATGATCAAAATATGATGTTCAAAAAATAGAAAGAAAAATCATGTTTTTAATATATCTGGCAGTGTTTGTAATCTAACCAATCACATGTCAGCCTACTAGTCCCATTGTAATGTATGAGAATCACGACAGCCAATGAGAAATCTGCCTACAAATGTCCATGTAACCAATCACGTTTAAGCCTACATGTCCCATTATAGTCTATGAGAGTCCCGGCAGCCAATGAAAAGGCTGCCTACTATATGAGTGATGTAAAGACAATCCTTGCTGTCTTAAGGGATGCTCGCTATTTCCGTCGGACCTGAAGGAGAACTTGTCATATCCAATACTGGACACAGCCACGTGTTATTGTGTGTCCAATTACAAAGCAGCCTACTTTTATCCATGATATATATAAGGTTGGCTATGACCAATCAGAGAGTTGCCTACCTCCTATGGGTTTTATTATGGAAAGCTACAGGGTCACATGTTATTAAAAAAGCCAATCATAAGGCGGCCTGCTATTGTCTGTGATATGTAAAAAATGAATGTGGCCAATCACAGACCAGCCTACTATTGCCCATAATATGTATAGGGTTAATTCTGACCAATCACGGAGTTGCCTACTTCCTATGGGTTTTACTATAGAGGGCTGCTCAGTAGTTTTAGAGAGATCACATGTTATTATGTGGCCAATCAGAAAGGGGTCTACCGTTGTCTATGATGTATAAGGGATAAATGTAGCCAATCACAAAGCAGCCTACTTAAGTCCATAATATATATGGAGTTGACTATAACCAATCACGAAGTTGCCTACTTTTTACGTGTTTTTCTATGGGAAGCTATTTAGTGTTTTTTTTTTTTTAAAAAAAAAAAAAGGTCACGTGTTATTATGTAGCCAATCATGAAGCGGCCTACCATTATCCATGATATGTATGAAATTAAATATAGCCAATCACAAGGCTGCCTCCCTATTATGGGTTATGTAGAGTTATCTATAGAAAGGTCACGTACTGTTATATGATTAATGCGAAACAGCTTAACTTCATCTATGATAGGTGGGAAATTAATATGGCCAATCACAAAGGAGCCTACTTCTTATAAGTTTACTGTAGTAACTACTGCATTAACGGCTAGTTTTGTAGCGTGACTTGAATAGACCAATTCAAAGTAGGTTTACTACATGTTATAATTTGAATAAGAAATGTGTATACATTCTTCATTAAGAGGCTACTTATTATACATATGAGATATCGCTCCTTAAAGGGAAAGGGGATACATGTGTGTTGTATCTATCTATCTATCTATCTATCTATCTATCTATCTATCTATCTATCTATCTATCTATCTATATTATGAATGATAATCTGTTTTCCCTTAGCCCAAACAGCAGCACAACTGGGGGTATTCCTGCCCCTAATGAGCTGTTAGGACAGGTGGAATTTTGAATTACCTAACAGCTTTGACCCCTATAAGAGGCCTGAAGACCTGCTCCTCCCTTGTGTTAGTAACAAGTATGATATACAGAGAGCAATTTATGCCAAGAGCTACACACACATACACAAAATCTGTACAACAGTACCTCCTAGGGAGGGAGCCTTGTGCTGCTGTTTGGGCTAAGGGAAAACAGATTATCATTCATAATCCTTCTTTCCCCCTACGCCCAACAGCAGCACAACTGGGGATTTAGCAAGTATTGTTTCCCCTAGGACGGGTCCTCCTGGCAGGCTGATGCCAAGACGGAGTGCCCAAATGCTGTAGCATCGGCCGTACGCCAGTCCAATCTGTAGTGTTTGGCAAAAGTCAGCTGTGAGCTCCAAGAGGCTGCAGCACATATCTGGTCTAGAGAGAGGAACCGTGTCTCTGCCCATGATGTCGCCACTGCCCGGGTGGCATGGGCTCGTAAGAAATCTGGAACAGGAAGATTCTGGGCCCGAAGGGAACAGCTGATAGCTTCTCTGATCCATCTAGACAGGGTTACCTTTGATGCTTTAGTGCCTCTATTGTGGCCAAACACATTAACCAGAAGATTCTCTGATCTTTGGAATGGTGCTGTACGGTCCAGGTAGATACGTAGTGCTCTTACCAGGTCCAGTGTGTGTAGCTTCTCCTCCTGCTCCGTAGCAGGAGAGGGAAAGAAGCCCGGTAGGGTGATCACTTGGTTGGTGTTCTGAAGTGTTGGTACCTTCGGCAAGAATCCTGGGACGAACCTTAGCTGTACCCTGTCAGGGAAGAAGGTTATAAAGGTTTCGGAGGCCGCTAGGGCCTGCAATTCGCCAACCCTCTTGGCGGAGGTTATTGCTAGGAAGAAGGTCACTTTAAATGACAGGTACTTCCAGTCCACTTCAGATAATGGTTCGAAGGGGGGCGCACAGAGCCCTTGTAGAACCGCGGCCAGGTCCCACCTGGGGACAGGGGGCTGTACCTGGGGGCGGAGCCTGGCAGCCCCCCTAAGGAACTGTTTGACAAGAGGATCTTGTGATAACCATGTCTCCAGAACAGGGTCGGACTGGGGTGTCTAGGGCCCACCAGTGGAATTGTTTCTAGGGGCCCACCACCAGGACCCTGCAGACCAGCGATGCCGAGACAGGGCAGCTAAAGGTAATAACATCTCGGGAGCCATGCAGCTCACCTGCCATACAATGTGCAACAACACACTACCTAAACCTACTGCTACACTCTGTATGGAAAGTGAACAGCGCAGCTCCTAGAAATGTTACCATTACCTGAAGCCAGGATGTCCTGGAAGAGCTGATCTGCAGAGGTCCTGGATGTTGTATCATCACAGATGTAATACTGATGGCCTATCCTAAGGACAGACCATCAACATTATAAAGATGGATAAATCCTTTAAAGATTTGTCCAGGAATTGGATCAACCCATGTGCCTGATGGAAGGTGTAAAATAAAAAAATAAATAAAAAGCGCCTTCACCTGTCCCCGTTGCTCCATTGTCCGCTGCCAGTGTCCATTTAGTCTCGTGCCGACACCTCCTTGCTGGGAGTCCTGCACCTCATGGGACCACTGAAACCAATCAGATACAGGATTTCCAGAAATGAGGCCATGAGACAGAACAGACACAGGCAGGAGGATAACGGGGCGCTGGGGACAAAAGCTCAATGAAAAACACTGCGTCTCACGTCTGCGCCTAATCTTTAAAGAGGACCTTTCACCATTTGGGGCACATGTGGATTAATACACTGTTAGAAAGGCGTTTATGTCAGTCAATCAGTAACACCCTTCCTCACAGTAGCGTCTATTGCGCTGTACTGTGTGAGGGGGCTTTGCTTACCGCCTAGTGATGACGCTGAGCGGTGAGGAATGCTTCCGATCCCACAGTACAGCGCAATAGGTGCTGCTGGGAAGAAGAACGTTCCTGACTGACTGTAAGACACGCCCTTCTGACAGTGAAGAGCTACGGTACCGGGACCGATAGCTCTTCACCGGGGGAACAGAACAGGAAAGCTGCACTGAATTCAGCGCACTGTCGGCTTTCTAGCGGTATATAAAACCTCATGTGCCCCAGGAGGTGAAAGGTCCTCTGTAACATCTCAATATACTGTACATCACACTACAAGGATAAGACCTAACACAGCGTCCCACAGCAAAAAAGCGCTGCGGGAAAACCCCCGGCGGCAACACATCAGTTTTTCCTGCAGCGCTTTTTTCAGAAACTCCACAGAGGTTTGCTCTGAGGACTTTCTGCTTCCATTATACCTATACTGCAACACTACACACTCATACATATACATTCATATATACTCACACACACACACACACACACACATATATATATATATATATATATATATATATATATATATATATATATATATATATATATATATATATATATACAGTCCTATGAAAAAGTTTGGGCACCCCTATTAATCTTAATCATTTTTAGTTCTAAATATTTTGGTATTTGCAACAGCCATTTCAGTTTGATATATCTAATAACTGATGGACACAGTAATATTTCAGGATTGAAATGAGGTTTATTGTACTAACAGAAAATGCGCAATATGCATTAAACCAAAATTTGACCGGTGCAAAAATATGGGCACCTCAACAGAAAAGTGACATTAATATTTAGTACATCCTCCTTTTGCAGAGATAACAGCCTCTAGTCGCTTCCTGTAGCTTTTAATCAGTTCCTGGATCCTGGATGAAGGTATTTTGGACCATTTCTTTCTACAAAACAATTCAAGTTCAGTTAAGTTTGATGGTCGCCGAGCATGGACAGCCCGCTCTCAAATGATCTGAAAACAAAGATTGTTCAACATAGTTGTTCAGGGGAAGGATACAAAACGTTGTCTCAGAGATTTAACCTGTCAGTTTCCACTGTGAGGAACATAGTAAGGAAATGGAAGACCACAGGGACAGTTCTTGTTAAGCCCAGAAGTGGCAGGCCAAGAAAAATATCAGAAAGGCAGAGAAGAAGAATGGTGAGAACAGTCAAGGACAATCCACAGACCACCTCCAAAGAGCTGCAGCATCATCTTGCTGCAGATGGTGTCACTGTGCATCGGTCAACTATACAGCGCACTTTGCACAAATAGAAGCTGTATGGGAGAGTGATGAGAAAGAAGCCGTTTCTGCACGTACGCCACAAATAGAGTTGCCTGAGGTATGAAAAAGCACATTTGGACAAGCCAGCTTCATTTTGGAAACAAAAATTGAGTTGTTTGGTTATAAAAAAAGGCGTTATGCATGGCGTCCAAAAAGAAACAGCATTCCAAGAAAAACACATGCTACCCACTGTAAAATTTGGTGGAGGTTCCATCATGCTTTGGGGCTGTGTGGCCAATGCCGGCATCGGGAATCTTGTTAAAGTTGAGGGTCGCATGGATTCCACTCAGTATCAGCAGATTCTTGAGAATAATGTACAAGAATCAGTGACGAAGTTGAAGTTACGCCGGGGATGGATATTTCAGCAAGACAATGATCCAAAACACCGCTCCAAATCCTCAGGCATTCATGCAGAGGAACAATTACAGTGTTCTGGAATGGCCATCCCAGTCCCCAGACCTGAATATCATTGAACATCTGTGGGATGATTTGAAGCGGGCTGTCCATGCTCGGCGACCATCTAACTTAACTGAACTTGAATTGTTTGTCCAAAATACCTTTATCCAGGATCCAGGAACTGATTAAAAGCTACAGGAAGCGACTAGAGGCTGTTATCTTTGCAAAAGGAGGATGTACTAAATATTAATGTCACTTTTCTGTTGAGGTGCCCATACTTTTGCACCGGTCAAATTTTGGTTTAATGCATATTGCACATTTTCTGTTAGTACAATAAACCTCATTTCAATCCTGAAATATTACTGTGTCCATCAGTTATTAGATATATCAAACTGAAATGGCTGTTGCAAACACCAAAATATTTAGAACTAAAAATGATTAAGATTAATAGGGGTGCCCAAACTTTTTCATAGGACTGTATATAATTAGCATATACACATTTATGTACATTCATATACCATATATACTATATATACTCACATATATACATACACTCACATATTATTATAGAATGCTGTATATACACACACACATACCTGTATACAAACATACAGTCCTCACACAGTATACAAGACACATGCTTTAACCCTTAAAGAGGACCTTTCACCATATCCGGGCACATGCAGTTCTATATACTGCCGGAAAGCTGACAGTGCGCTGAGTTCAGCGCACTGTCGGCTTTCCCGATCTGTGCCCGGTGTGAAGAGCTTACGGCCCGGTACCGTAGCTCTTCTATGGTCAGAAGGGCGTTTCTGACCATTAGCCAGAGACGTCCTTCTGCCTCGCGGCGCCAATCGCGCTGTGCTGTGGAGCCGGGAGAAACGCCCCCTCCCTCTGCTCACACAGCTTGTCCGTAGACTAGCATTATCAGGAGAGGGAGGGGGAGTTCCTCCCGGCTCCACAGCACAGCGCGATTGGCGCCGCGAGGCAGAAGGACGTCTCTGGCTAATGGTCAGAAACGCCCTTCTGACTGTAAAGCGCTACGGTACCGGGACCGATAGCGCTTTACACCGGGCACGGATCGGGAAAGCCGACAGTGCGCTGAATTCAGCGCACTGTCAGCTTTCTGGCAGTATGTAACACTGCCTGTGCCCAGATATGGTGAAAGGTCCTCTTTAAGTACTATCATGGTGTCTATCATAATGATATGTGTATGGTAGCGGTGTATGATAGACACCATGATAGGACTTAATGGTTAAACAAATGTACACATATACATATTAAACATTACATTTTACTAAAAAAAAGGAAAAAATATACTCACATTTGTGGATCATTGCAGCAGCAGACTCCTCTGTCCCCACACGGGCCGATGTAAGCGATGACTCACTGCTGGGAGGGGGAGGGGAAGGAAGTCCGGGCTGCAGAGAGATCGCTTCTAAAGATTGCAGGGAGAGCTTCTGCCCCTGGTGTGCTCTGTCCTCCGGATGCATACTTTCCTTATATTAATAGGAAAAGTATAGCATCGGCAGGAGGCCCCTCGGTGTAAGTGTCGGGGCCCTGGGAAACTGGCAGCCGGGCATCTTTAGTAATTACAGCGCTGCCGGCATCCTGGGGCCTCGAGCTTACCGATCGGGCCCCTGCCACTAGCAGTGCTCAGTTTATCAATGCAAATGCATTGGATAGGGGCCCGAACCAGCCCCTGACATCCCGATCGGGCCCCTGACCAGTGCTTCTGCATTGACGAAATGAGCACTGTCAGTCCAGGCTGGGGCCTACCGGGGGATTCCCCGGTACTCCGGCGGGCCAGTCCGACCCTGCTCCAGGAGAGAAGATAGAGCTGACACTTGAACCTTGAGGGTGGCAGGTGCTAGTCCTCTCTCCAGGCCGTTCTGTAAGAGCTCCAGGACTGCATCTCTGTCTGGATCGCGGTGGCTGCCTGTACACCAATCTCGGAATATCCGGGCGATCCTTTGGTAGCTCTGATTGGTTGCCTCTGCTCTTGAATGGGCTAAGGTACTTAGCACTCCCTGGGACAATCCTCTGTCGGCGCGTATGGCGCGGTTAGCCTCCAGGCAGTGAGGTTGAATTTGTCTAGGCCCAGGCACGGCCGACTGTTCAGTGACACCAGGTTCCTGACTGGTGGAAGCCTCCAGTAGTTCCCCCGACTCATAAGGATAAGGTCGGTGAACCATGCCCTTTTTGGCCAGAACGGCATGATCACTATTGCCGAAGTCTGGTCCTGCCTGAGTTTCGCCAATACCTTCGGTATCATCGGGATGGGAGGGAACACGTATGCCAGTTCGAACCTCCATGGTATTGACAGGGCATCCACAGCCAAAGGGTTGTCTTCCCGGTACAGGGAGCAAAACCTTTCTACTTTGGCATTGTGTTGGGTGGCCATCAGATCCACCTCGGGGAGACCACACCTCCTGGTCAGGTAGTGGAAGATGTCCTGATTCAGGGACCATTCGCCTGCGGTCGGCCGGCCTCTGCTGAGTTGGTCCGCTAGGATGTTCAGGCGGCCCTGGATATGTACCGCGGCCAGCTGGGAGAGGTTTCGTTCTGCCCAGGAGAAGATCAGGTTGGTGACTTGCATGAGCGAGGGGGACCTGGTTCCTCCCTGCTTGTTGATATAGTGGACTGTCGTCAGATTGTCTGATCTTACTTTGACCGCTTTCCCTCGTAGAAGTGGTGCAAATGACAGAAGGGCTCGATGAACTGCGGTAAGCTCGCGCCAGTTGGATGAGTGCATCCTCTCCCGCTGATTCCATGTACCTTGAACCGGGGTCTCCCCCAGATGAGCTCCCCAGCCTGTGAGGGAGGCATCTGTAGTCAACAGGGTCCAGGCGGGCTGGACCGAGGACTTCCCATCTCGCAGATGGGTCCACCAGGGCAAGCTTTGCCGGGTGCTGATGGTTAACTGGATTGGCTTCTGTAAACCTGAAGGACTGTGATTCCAGACTCTCAAGATCTCATTCTGTAGAGGGCGCATATACCATAGGGCCCAAGGAACTGCATCTAGGGCAGCGGACATCAATCCAAGGACCTTCATAGCCGTCCTGATGGTGACCTTCCGTGTAGAAGACAAATAATGTGCTGCTCGAGCTATTTTCCTTTTGCGAGGAGAGGGTAGAGAGACCGTCATGTTGAGAGAGTCTAGAATAAGTCCCAGGAACTGAACTCGTGTTGATGGCACCATCACTGACTTCTGCCAGTTTACCAGCCACCCCAGCTTGTCTAGTAGAGCTACGACGGTCTGCACCTGCGTGGTAAGAACCTCCTTTGAATGAGCCTTCAGAAGCCAGTCGTCCAGGTACGGGACTATGAATATGCCTTGAAGGCGCAGGGCGGCAGCGACCGGAGCTATAACCTTTGTGAAGGTGTGGGGGGCGGAGGATATGCCGAACGGGAGGGCTGCGAACTTGAAGTGCGCCTCTTTCCCTTGTATGTCTACGGCAATCCTTAGGAACTTTCGGTGTGCCAGAAAGATGGGTACGTGGAGGTAGGCGTCCTTCAGGTCCAGAGTGACAAAGTGATCTCCAGGGTGCATGAAAGGTAGTACTGACCTTATGGTTTCCATGCGAAACCGCAGCCTGCGGATGAAGTGATTCAGATACCTGAGATCGATGATCATACGCCACTTGCCTGATGGCTTGGGGACCAAGAAGACTGGAGAGTAGACGCCTGTGCCTTACTCTGCGCGAGGAACCATCTCCAGCGCGGCTTTGTCCACGTACTCCTGAATCAATCTCTCCAGATGAAGTTGTTTGGGGCCCTGAAGAGGGCGGGTTCTTACCATCTTCTCTGGCGGCTGGGAAACAAAATTAATTTTATAGCCTTCCTGGACCGTCTGGATGACCCAGGGGTCCCGAATATTCTGCCGCCAGGCCTCCACATAGTGGGAAAGACGACCGCCCACCCCGGGGGAGGGGGGGTAGGAAGGGGGGGGGGTGTGTACTGAGAGGGAATTAGAAGGGGGCATTCTTACGGCCACGAGATGAGCCCCGACATCTTCCTCTCCCGGATCGCCGCTGGCCTCTGGTGCCTCTCCGGGTGCCTCTTCCTCAAAAGGAGGTACTCAGACCTTCAAGGGGCTGTGGCAGGTTCTTGCCCTTGGAGTCGGCCCAGCCTTCCATGATGTGGTCGAGCTCCCTTCCGAACAGTCGTCCGGGCTCAAAGGGGAGACCACAGAGGCTATTTTTGGAAGTAAGGTCAGCCTTCCAGGGCTTCAGCCATAGGGGTCGGCGAGCCACAGTAGCCAGTGCCATGGATCTAGCCGCCATGGGGTTCCTGAGGCCCGAGCCCTCCTCTGATGGAAGGATGGAGCGCCTTGATAACTTGGCCACGGCGACGTCCACCTTTGGTGGGAGACCCCACGCCTTTAGTTGACTTTCAGAGATGGGAAAAAGTGCCTTGAAGCGTGTACATGGCGCAAAGGATCTCTCCGGGTGCCTCCATTCGCCCTCCATCAGGCGGAGCATCTCCGAAGAGGGCCTGAAGGTACGAGACCTACGGCTAGAGCCTTCCTCGCCTTCCCGGTCTCTGATTCTTAGGGTCTTGAATACTCTGGACCTTTTGTCCAGGGGAAAAATCTCCTTCTCCTCCTCCGTACTAGAAGACGACTCCACATCCCTGAGGCGCAGCTTTTCCAGAGGCGGCAGGGACAATTCACAATCCAGCCGTGGCCTCTTGGCCAGGGAGACGGCTTCCATCCTTTTCATGGAGTCCTGGACGTACCCCTTCACCCAGGAAACCATCTCTCGCATGGGAATTGTTTCAACAGAGGGGGACCTGCACCCCTGACAGAACCGATATTGGGAGTCATCAGGCAGCAGCACTCTACAGGAAGCGCACGCCAGATGCTTCCTTTTGGAAGAAAAGGATACACTAACTACTTACTGCCCCCAGGGATGCAACTCACCAACCTCCCTCCCCCCCCCCTGGCCATGTCCACCAAACCTTAGTCAATGAAGACAGCTCTCCAGCAATGAAATAACCAGGGAGCTTCACCAACTGATGTGCTTGCAACCGGAGCGACAAGCACTAACTGAAGCTCTAGGGGGACTTAAATAGGCCAGGGGGCAGGGGCTACAACGGAACCAGAATCTCCATGAGAAAAGGGGAGGGGGGAAGACAGGGTGGAGGGGGGGGGGGGGTGACCCGACTCAGGTATGGTCCCAAGGACCGGGCCCCCCCCCCCCGAACTACCACGGCAATGCTCGTGTCTAGGGGTTATTCTCTTTCCGTCCGCCGCGAGACCCCCGCACTGCGCATGCGCGCTGGACCCTGCTAGACGGGGGACCCGAGGAACCTGAGAAAGGTTCCTAGGTCTAGCGTTCCTATACCCGGGGAAAGCCCCGACCCGGCGCCAGCCAGACAGGAGCGCGCACGAGCCGGCAGGGTCCCCGCCGGGAGAAGAGGACCCCTGCTGAAAAAAGAAGAGGATGTCCAAGAAAAAGATCTTCCGCCATCAGGTACGGATGGGGGAGAGTAGTGGACCCCTATAGGAGGTCAGAACACCTGCTCCCCCCTGACCACCTGTCCTGTCCCACAGGACAGAAAAAAACACAAGGGAGGAGCATGTCTTCTGGCCTCTTATAGGGGTCAAAAGCTGTTAGGTAATTAAAAATTCCACCTGTCCTAACAGCTCATTAGGGGCAGGAATACCCCAGTTGTGCTGCTGTTGGGCGTAGGGGGAAAGAAATATATTGGGGTTACAAATACACTAAAGTCCTGCCACTGCCATATAGTGCCAGTTTCTGACTGGGAATTCAAGGAATATATTGGGGTTACAAATACACTCAAGTCCTGCCACTGCCATATAGTGCCAGTTTCTGACTGGGAATTCAAAGAATATATTGGGGTTACATATAACTTCAATTCCAGGGAGAAGCTTGTCAGTGTAACGTGGCACTGACGGGCTCAATCGCCGCAACCCAGCTTTCCCCGGATCCTGGATGGAATACAATGACAGTGTATTCCCGTATACCCTATATATACACCCCCGATCCCCGTTCCAACGGTGTGCCCCCCCACCTTCACCCCAGAAATACACTGGAAGTACCCTAGCAATAGAATTGGGGCTATATACACCCACTATTTTTGCTACTGGTATATACTGCCATTGTCTGACTGGGAATTCAAAGAATATATTGGGGTTGTGTGCACCCACAATTTTTGCTACTGCCATATAGTGCCATTGTCTGACTGGGAATTCAAAGAATATATTGGGGTTACGTGCACCCACAATTTTTGCTACTGGTATATAGTGCCAGTTTCTGAGTGGAAATTCCCCAAATAATTTGGGGATACATTCACCCTACATCTCAGGCTCTTGCCATATTCACCCAGGTTGTCAGTGCTGCACCAGCTCGTTCCCAGACAGCTCGGCCCAAAAAAACACATTACCTATATAGAGGATTTTGACAATGAAGAAAACATGTTCTAAATCTAATCTGTCTGCAACTTCTCCTGAATTAAAATGAAGGCAGCTATTAACTTTCAAATAGCACTGCACAAAGGAAGATCTTATCAGCTTGTCTCATGACATGCTACTAAAAAGTGTCATTTGTGTATCTTAATGTAAATATAGTTGTATAAGCTTGTTGGGTTTTAGGCACTGCCAAGTTATTTATTACCACCCGCTCCCTTATAATGATGATGACGCCAAAGTCACTGTGGGTGTTCAGAGCTCACAGCTTTGGTTGACATTTCTCTTGCTCTCTGTCGGTACCAGCTGTCTTTTTGGATACTGTAAAGTTATGTTGACTTTATTAACAGCTATGGAAGCTTTAGCCAGGTTGTGACGGTGTGTAACCCTAACAACACTAAGTGGGATACACATTAATAGTCAGTCCATGTACGCTAAACGCATCACTGAAGTAATTTTTTTTCCCTCTCCCCTAATATAAGAAAGGAACAGACATTAGACCTAGACCGTGGTCCAAGGTGAGGAATAACAGAGGGGGCAGAGAAAGGGATTATTAAATAGACCCCCGTATTGTAAACAAACCCACCCCTTGGCCCAGGACTAACCCTAAACAAAACCCAAATCCCCGCCATAAAATTAACCCTTGACCAGCTACTACCTCTGTTCATGACTATAGAAATCCCCGTCATGCCGGGCCTTTTGCTATATTTATGCTCCGGCCCTTTCTTGACTGGGATATTCCCATGTCATTGATGTAATGAACATTAACTAACATGTGTAACCCACACTCTCACCCACCCAATGGAAATAAAACAGTCACACACCAATATACGATGGGATAAGAGGGCCACAACAGCCAATTTATTGAAAACATAATAACAACAACAACATTTTGTTATTGGAAGGTCGAGCAGGACCAGCATAGTGATAGGCAGCCCACGCGCAAATCTCCCAGCCGCAACGCGCCGACACGGGAGAGGACAAAAATCCTGGTACTGCCTTAACTCCCTTTACATGTTCATAACTTTATTATAGTGATACACAAAACACTCACAGAGGTACCCTTCACCATGGGTCCCCTGTATTTTGCTGGAACTTCGGCTTACAGCGTGCCCTGCCAGACCTTCCACCGCCAGCACTAACATGCGTGATTCCTTACGCATGGTAGTCCGCCCACACACAAACTGCTTTTTCAACACCCTCCTGCAACGCTAGCGACCAGATGTCATACCCAACATCATTGAGGTGAACCCCATCCCGGCTCATATGACCACTGTGTGGCACCTCCAAATCCCGGTGACGAACGACTATACCCCCATTACGAGCGACAAAGGCAGAAACTGTGGTATTAACTTTACGTCGGGCTTTATTTAGCTTAGCAACCGACCGGGCATGTCGCCAGGACAGCCTGGCAACTATTTCTGACCACACTAGTACGATTCCTGGGTACATAGACCAAATACGAAGAAGGTCGTACTTGATATCCCTCGCCAGCTCAAGAGACGTACGGACACCAAGGTCATTACCGCCCGCGTGAATGACCAGGAAGTTTGGAGGCCTATCCATCTGGGAATGAAAATGTAACACCGGCAGCAATGCACTCCACAGCATCCCCCTCCTACCTATCCATCTCACTAAGGCTTGAGAACGGGACAAACCCAATTGCCTACCATTAGGCCTAACATCAGCTCTGATGGCTCCCCAGTGCACATACGAGTGCCCAACTATCCAAACGAGGCACAGGGCAGCATCTGAAAGAAAACGTACAAGGTACAAAAAACACTGAAGAGCAAATTGGAAAAAAACGTAATATTAACAATATCAAAACAGTTACAGCATGAGTGGTTCTACAGCAGATTCGGACGAACATATATGCGATAACGTTTGGAAGCCCAACGACCGACGCGCATAACCGTGGACTCCGGCAATCCGCATCTCGTAGCCTCCGTTGCAGCCCCGATGCGAAATGAATGCGAATTATAGTGACAAGACGAAATGCCCAAACTGTCCAAGACTTTACGAAAAACCGCAACAAACTGGAAGCGAGAAAGAGCTTTACCCGACTCATGGATCAAAAAGGCCCCGCCGACAGCAGGCCGCATATGTAAAAACCTGCTAACAGCAGCAACCGGACAAGAAGACGCACCAGGCACAGAGAACAGGCGAACCGTAAAACCTCTACCCCCTTGATCTGTCTTGCTATGCAGCACCCGGCAAGAAACCCCTCCCCCATCCATTGAAACATGGGACCTCAACAAACCATCATGGGAACTACAGGACGAACTGACTAACTCGCTGATACGGAATGCCCCAAAAAACGCAAGGGAGAATGCCACCCCAAACAACTGAGTCTCAAAAGCATTTTTACAGACCAATGGTAGCTTTGAAAACATGTCCTCCAATAAGGTAAATGACACCGGGCACCTAGGATCAGGCGTTGGGGGAGAACGGCTGAAACCCGCAAGGGCCTGACGGACCAAAAAATGCTTGGTGGTATCAGGTAACCCGTAAAATTTTAGCCAAAAAGAGAGGGCCGACAGGCTCCTGCGGGCAACAGACTTAGACCTACCTTGAGAAAAGCAAGAACCCAACCAAGAAAGAAGCAAGGAAACAGGAGCACTTGCGTAGCAATCATGCCCTACCGTACTACAATGACATGACCATTCCTGCCAGAACCGTGTATATGCCTTCCACGTAGATGCGCAAAGGGAGCGCCCAACCAAGGTCAGAGCTGTCCGAACGCCAGATCCCATAGGTGAGCCGGACAAGGAGTTCCGTGAAGTGCCGCCCCCGGCGCCAAGGCCCGAAATCGGTCCCACTGGAAGCGAGAAAGAGCATCCGCAATGGAATTAGTCACCCCTGGGACATGGCGTGCGGACAGCCAAACATTAAAAGACAAACAAGTAAGCACCAAATGACGTACAAGACGAATGACTGGAGGAGACGAGGAAGACAAGCTGCGTAATACATCAACAACCGACATATTATCACACAAAAACCTAACTCGTTTGTTTCTGAAAAGAGGACCCCAAACTTCCAGGGCTGCAACAATTGGAAAGAGCTCGAGTAAGGTGAGATTACGGGTGAAAGCAGCTTGTTTCCAAGAAAGGGGCCACTCGCCAGCAATCCACTGTCCCTGAAAATATGCACCAAACCCAAAACTGCCAGACGCATCTGTGTGCAAAGAGATGTCAACATTATCACACCATGTCTCCTGCCAAACGGACTTGCCGTTGTAGGCAGAAAGAAAGGACGACCACACATGCAAATCAGACCTGTGCTCCGCTGTGAGTCTCACAAAGTGCGCAGGGCTAGAAATCCCCGCCGTTGCCTGGGCCAAACGTCTGCAAAATATCCTCCCCATAGGGATAATTCTGCAGGCAAAATTTAGTTTACCAAGTACGGACTGCAACTGGCGCAACCTCACCTTACGATATGTGATCAACTGATCCACAACCTTCCTCAAATCCACAACCTTCTCAAAAGGCAATCTGCACTCCATAGCAATGGAATCTATCTCAATTCCTAAAAATTGTAGCCTGGTGGTCGGTCCCTCCGTCTTCTCGGGAGAGAGAGGGATGCCAAAACGACAGGCAACCTGCTGCAAGGTAGACAGGAGAACTGAGCACACTGATGAACCGGCTGGACCGATACACAAAAAATCGTCTAAGTAATGCAGGATGGAGTGCAAATTAGCCTCTTTCCTAACTACCCATTCAACAAATGTGGCAAAACGTTCAAAGTACGAACAGGATATAGCACAACCCATCGGGAGGCACCTATCGACAAAATAAGATCCTTCCCACCGAAATCCCAACAAGTATAAACTGTCAGGGTGAATTGGAAGGAGGCGAAATGCCGACTCTACGTCCGCTTTGGCCATAAGGGCCCCTGAACCGCAGCGTCTCACCCAATCCACCGCCCTGTCGAACGACACGTATGACACAGAGCACAACTCCTCGTCAATACCGTCGTTTACTGACAGTCCCTTAGGGAACGACAGGTGGTGGATTAGGCGAAATTTATTCGCCTCCTTCTTGGGAACAACGCCTAAAGGAGAAATGTGAAGATTGTGCAAGGGGGGATCAACAAAAGGCCCTGAAATGTGACCTAGTGACAACTCCTTTTTCAATTTGTCTAACACTACATCAGGCCGCAAGCGTGCGGATTTCAAATTCCTCAGACATGGGACAGAAACTGGAACAACAGAGGGTATGATAAAACCGTCTCTAAAACCTGCCAACAAAAACTGAGCTGCATTTCTATCAGGATAACTATTTAGATAAGGAAGCATCGGATCTAGCTGAACCGGTGTCATCCCTTTTTGTAGCAGAGTCTGCTTGCTTGGTCCTATGCTTTCTAAAACACTGGGACCCTGTGTGAGACCCTCCACAATGGCAACATTCGTGTTTGAAGCGGCAAGTGCTGCCGAAGCGGCACTGCCCTTCATTAAATTGCCAGCAACAACCGGGACGCTGCACTGTTGAGGACGCCTGTCCCGAAAAAGACCCCCCTGTGCTGGACCGAAACGGCTGAGAAGGCAATCTAGCCGCTACCATGAGGCTCATCCACAAATTAATATCTTTGTGATCCCACCGGATTGATGGTCGGACCGCCTTCCTTTGACGAAACTGCTCGTCGTAGCGAATCCAAGCGGTCCCACCATAAACCCGGTAGGCCTCACCTATGGACTCCTCATAGCAAAATAAAGCAGAACAGTGCTGGGGGGGCCTTCTCACCAATAATGCTAGCCAGTATATGAAACGCTTGGAGCCAGTTCGAGAAAGTGCGCGGAATCAAGCGATACCGGCGTCTTTCCTCCTCCTCTTTTTTTGACTCAGTGAGCTTAACTCTATCTAAGTTGAATTTTTCTAGAGGCAAGAGAGAAAATATCTCGACGTATTCGTCTCTCCATATCTTTTCTCTCACCTCCTGTTTAACATGAGCCCCCAAGGGGCCATCAAAACAGAGATAGATTTCACCCTTCGCTGCATCGCCGAGTCGAACCGGGTCAACCGGCACCTCACCCTGCGAATTCCCCCCCGCATCAGGTGCGGTGGCAACAGGTGCGACCGAGGCCGCGGGAGCCGTCGCAGGAGGAGGAGCCGAAGCCGGAGCAACCCAAGCAGCAGCAGGAGAAGGGACACTAACTGATGGCACATAACTATCAATAAACTGACGCACACTAGCAAAGAGAGTAGCTAAAGGGTCAGGGGAGGGGGAAACATTAGCTGATGGGCAAGGATGGTTCAGGGGTGGGAGAAACCCTGACCGTAAAGGAATAAGAGAGTGTTGTGACTCACCAAGCTGGCTCCGGTGGAGCGCCGAGGCAGCCGTCGTCCCGTAGTCGTCTGGAACGTAATCCACACCTGCGGCGTCTTCATCTTCATCATCATCAGTGTGGGGCTCGGCCGTAGTGGACCGTAGCTGGCGGTGATGACCATGCTGGGCTCCATCTTGGCAGACATCCGGCACCTGGGACAAAGGTGTGGGAGGCTCCGCCCCCAGTGGGCGTGCCGCTGCGTGCGATCTCCTGGATGATTTCCTATGGGCCCTGGTGCTGGTGGTTGTAGAGGGCTGGGTGGAGGCAGAGGAGCAGGCAGGCAGGCGGGCCTCAACGTCCCGAGGCTCCGCCCCCGTATCCCCGGCAGCAGCGCGGCGTCTCCGGATGCCTGTAGCTGCAGATGATTGTGTTGTAGCAGAAGAGCAGGGAGGTAGGCGGGCACCAGGATCCCGAAGCTCCGCCTCCGTGTCCCTGGCAACGGTGCGACGTCTTCTGAGGGGCGGGACGAAGGATCCGGAGGTCCGGGCAGCGTCGCTGGAGGCCGACGCACCCGCTGACGTCACCGCGCCGGAAGTGGGCGGAGCAGGAGCGTCTAGGCCGGAAGCGGCTGTGGGAGCAGTGGAGCTGTGGCGCCGTGCGGCTGGATTCCGACGCCTCCGCACTGCCTCACCTGTGGAAGGGAGCGCATCTGAGGCAGCTGCAGGAGGCGGTGGGTCCCGTGAGGGGCTCCGAGCACGGCGCCGACGCTGGGGAGAAGCAGAAGGGCTGAGCCGCTGCGGAGGTCGAGAAGGCCGGATGGGCCTGGAAGAGACTTGCGGGGGAGACGCCACAGCAGGAGGGGAGGCAGGGTCCGGCAAAGCCTCCAGGAGAGTGCGGCGGAGCCAATCTGTTCCGTGGACGGCGGCCAGGCGCCGCATGGAGTCTTGGAGAAGCTGCTCATCCGACATGGCTGCAAAAGGTCCAAGGTGAGGAATAACAGAGGGGGCAGAGAAAGGGATTATTAAATAGACCCCCGTATTGTAAACAAACCCACCCCTTGGCCCAGGACTAACCCTAAACAAAACCCAAATCCCCGCCATAAAATTAACCCTTGACAAGCTACTACCTCTGTTCATGACTATAGAAATCCCTGTCATGCCGGGCCTTTTGCTATATTTATGCTCCGGCCCTTTCTTTTCCTCCATTTTCCACTCCCTTTCACACCATTTGTGGTGAAGCAATGGGATGCATTGAAGTGCACCCTCTAGCCTCGTGTGGGACAGGGACATCAGATGCCACTCCAACCCCCTCGTCTTCCTCCGCCAGCCAACGGTGTGAAGATGAGAGGAGTGTGCTCTGAATGTTTTCTGCCTAGCAGAGGCTAGTTCTCACTTACGAAAATGGCCCCACTTTGACCTGTATATCAGGCACAATGGTGTAGGTTTCAAAGAAACATGGCACCAACAAGTTGAAAACGTGGGTCATGTGTGGACCGTGTTTGAGTCTGGCAAGCTCCAGATCTGCTACCAGGTTCCAGCCATTATCACAGGCGCAAAAATGCCAGGCCCCAGGTGTAGCAGGGAAAAAAAACATTGCCATCTCAGCCAGGATGGCATCCCTGACCTCGGAGGCACTGTGCTGTCTGTCCCCCAAGCTGATGAGCTTCAGCACGGCCTGCTGACATCTCCCCACGAGCTTGAAAAAGTATATTCTGTATACGAAACAGCTGTCGCCCGGTTGCTGAGTGTGCCTCCTCCCGCTTTTAAACTTTGTATGGACATTCTTCAATAAAGTTTCAACTTAGCACGAAACCATCTGCAAGGAGTTTGTATGTTCTCCCCGTGTTTGCATGGATTTCCATCCCATATTCCAAAAAGACATACTGATAGGGAAAAATGTACATTGTGAGTTCTGTGTAGGGCTCACAATCTACATTTAAAAAAAATAAATAAATAAAGTTTCAACTTTTTACGCTACTGTTGGTGAGTGCCAAGCAAATTCTTCTATTTATTTTTTCATTAAAAAAAAAATTGCCATCTCATCCAGGATGGCATCCCTGACCTCAGAGGCAGCGTGCTGTCCGTCCCCCAAGCTGATGAGCTTCAGCCCGGCCTGCTGACGTCTTCCCCACACCAGTGTTGCAGCATTTCCAGCTCGTAGCTGGGGTCAATCTAACAGCGGAGGAGGGTGGTGTTTCAGACCTCCTCCCAGGAATGTTGTGTGGAGAGACAAGTCAGGCCACCACATTTTGCGACCCGGTCCACGCCTCAACTACATTCAACCACTGTGCCAAGATTGAAAGGTAGCGTCCCTGTCCGCATGCACTTGTCCATTCGTAGCTGGTCACGTGGAACTTTTGGGCTAAGCGCTGAATTTAGGGACCGCCTCATGTTTGGGGGAAAGTGCTGGTGTGGACGGCACAGTGAGGTGGCGCAGTAGACACTCTGCCCAAAAAGGGCAGAGTGTCCCCCAGCCGGGACTCCAACATCTCCTGGGCCAGATTTCTTGAGATGAGGCCGTTGAAGCCTTGGGCATGTGGGTGGGTTGCGCTGTACTTTAGCATGAAATGAAAGGCCTGGGAGATGGGGAGTTGCTGGGAAGAGGCGCATGATGGCGCAGGCAAAAGGAGAAGTGGCAGGAAAAGGGGAGGATGAGGGTGAACTCCCCAAAGTGTCAGAGGCAGATGTGGAGGTGTCCTGGCTGCTGGTCTGGACTGCAGCGCCAGCCCTGTCAACAGTGGGAGAGGCAGTGGCCGCAAGGCCAAACGACGATTATCCTGTGCTTGCTCTCACCCACTGAGCCCAGGGCTTGCCTTCCAAATGATGGCACCCGCAAGAGGTGGTGAGATTCCTCTCTGCAGATCTCCAACCCATGTTGGACTTGTAAAGTGCACTAAATTTATCATGTAACTGACATGTATATGATGAGTCTATCCATTGTCTGTTCATTTTGGTGAAAGTCAGCCTGTCAGCTGACAGACAGCTGTGCTTGTCAGTGATGATGCCACCGGCTGCTTGTACCCCCAGTTTTTGCTGCTTAGCTTGCCTCCACATCCACACTGCTTTTGCCCCTAGACATCACCCCAGTCCATGCCTTAGCTTGTACCCCCAGTTTTTGCTGCTTAGTTTGCCTCCACATCCACACTGCTTTTGCCCCTAGACATCACCCCAGTTCATGCCTTAGCTTGTACCCCCAGTTTTTGCTGCTTAGCTTGCCTCCACATCCACACTGCTTTTGCCCCTAGATATCACCCCAGTCCATGCTTCTGCTTGTACCCCCAGTTTTTTCTGCTTAGCTTGCCTCCACATCCACACTGCTTTTGCCCCTAGACATCATCCCTATCCATGCCTCTGCCCCTAGCCATAACTCTGCCACCCCTGGAAACTCATGGTGCAGAAACTTTGGGAGCTGACTTTGAGGAACCCTTGGGTTTTGTAGATGGAACTCCATCAAAGGTCTGTGCAGCTCACACACCCTGTGTGAATGACGGACAACAGCCTGTGTTTGGACAGATGTAGGCCTTGCTAGAGTGTTTTTAGGCTAGCAGCGACTCCTGTACACTTGCAAAAGTGGGCGCACAAGCGCCGCATTTTCAACAGTAGCTTCGGTACATTTGGGTATGTTTTCAAAAAACGTTGCACCACTAAGTTAGACGTGGGCCAAACATGGAACGTGTTGGAGGTTGGCAAGCTCCAGAGCCGCTACCAGGTTCCAGCCATTATCACAGGCGCAAAAATGCCAGGCCCCAGGTGTAGCAGGGAAAAAAAACATTGCCATCTCAGCCAGGATGGCATCCCTGACCTCGGAGGCACTGTGCTGTCTGTCCCCCAAGCTGATGAGCTTCAGCACGGCCTGCTGACATCTCCCCACGAGCTTGAAAAAGTATATTCTGTATACGAAACAGCTGTCGCCCGGTTGCTGAGTGTGCCTCCTCCCGCTTTTAAACTTTGTATGGACATTCTTCAATAAAGTTTCAACTTAGCACGAAACCATCTGCAAGGAGTTTGTATGTTCTCCCCGTGTTTGCATGGATTTCCATCCCATATTCCAAAAAGACATACTGATAGGGAAAAATGTACATTGTGAGTTCTGTGTAGGGCTCACAATCTACATTTAAAAAAAATAAATAAATAAATAAAGTTTCAACTTTTTACGCTACTGTTGGTGAGTGCCAAGCAAATTCTTCTATTTATTTTTTCATTAAAAAAAAAATTGCCATCTCAGCCAGGATGGCATCCCTGACCTCGGAGGCACTGTGCTGTCTGTCCCCCAAGCTGATGAGCTTCAGCACTGCCTGCTGACGTCTCCCCACACCAGTGTTTTAAGCGTTTGCCGCTAGTAGCTGGGGTGGAGGTTGCAGCATCGTAGGGTTTCAGTCTACTCCTGCCATGAATTTTGGCCTGGGAGAGGAGATAGGGTACCTCAGTTTGCACCCCGGGACCAGACTCCACCACATTCACCCTGCCTGTCCTTAAAGATAAGCAGCATCCCTGACCACAGGCGCTTGTCCAAGTGTCGGTGGTCAAGTGGACCTTGCAGCAAAGCGCGGAACTAAGGGCCCACCTGATGTTGAGTGACACATGCTGGTGCAAGGCGGGGACGCCACACCAGGAGAAGTTGTGACGGCTAGGGACGGCATAGTGAGGTGCCACAGTTGCCATCAGGTCCGGGAAGGCAGGAGTTTCAACAAGCCGGAACGCCAACATCTCCTGAGCCAGCAGTTTAGCGATGTTGGCGTTCTAGGCTTGAGTGGGTGGGTGGGTGGTTAGCGGTGTATTTCTGCCGCCGCTCCAATGTCTGAGAGATGGTGGGTTGTTGTAAAGAAGCGCCTGATGGTGCCTTTGATGGTGCAGAAGAAGGAGATAAGACAGAAACAGGGGAGGATGAGGGAGAAGTCAACAAAGTGGCGGAGGCAGATGAAGTGATGTCCTGGCTCGTCCTCTGGAGTGCATCGCCAGCACTGTGAGCAGAGGCAGTGGCATGAACGGCGGGCGATGTTTGTCCTGCCGTTGCTGCCTGCCACTGATTCCAGTGCTTGGATTCCAAATGACGGTGCATTGAAGTGGTGGACAGGTTGCTCTTCTCAGGGCCCCTACTCGATTTCGAGAGGCAAATTGTGTAGACGACACTATATCTGTCCTCGGCGCATTCCTTGAAAAAACTCTACACCTTCGAGAAACGTGCCCTCGATGGGGGAGTTTTTCTGGGCTGGGTACAAAAGGGAACATCTTCGGACATTCCAGGTCTGGCCTGGCTTCGGCAAATCAGCTGACCTCTGCCTCTGGACATGTCTCTGCCTCTAGCTACCCTTTTCGGTGCTGCACCTGCCTCAACATCCACACTACTTTCCCAGCTTGACATCTGCCTTGTCCAGATGGGGTCGGTGTCCTTGTCATCCACCACCTCCTCTTCCAACTCCTGTCTCGCCTCCTCCTCCTGCACAATGCGCATGTCAACTGGCTGCCCTGACAGCAACTGCGTCTCATCGTCGTCGATGAGGGTGGGTTGCTGGTCATCCGCCACCAAATCGACCGGAGATGGAGGAGACTCTAGTGTTTGAGCATCTGGACACAGATACTCGTCTGTTAGGTCTGTGGAATCACGAAATGGAGGGGCAGGTTGCGGTACAGTCAAAGGAAGGGAGAACAGCTCTGGGGAGCAGGGACAGTTGGGGTTATTGTTCTGGGAAGATTGGGAATTTTGGGTGGAAGGAGGACAAGACTGTTGGGTAAGAGGAGGAGAGGAGGTAGAGGCTGACTGGCTGGTGGACAATGTGCTTTAAGCGTTATCCGACAGCCATTGCAAGACCTGTTCCTGGTTCTCGGGCCTACTAAGGTTTGTACCATTCAGCCTAGTTAATGTGGAACTTTTGTGCAAAGCGCAGAACTTAGGGCCCGCCTGATGTTAAGGGACACACGCTGGTACAAGGCTCAATTCACCCTAAGGGCCAAAAAACACTGCTGGTACAAGGCTCTACTCATGCCAAGGGCCTCAATCTCTGCTGGTAGCTCAGCTTAAGGTCCTGTAACTTTGTTTGGAAGGGCTCATGTTAAGGGCTAGAAAATTTTGGAAGGTCTTACCACATCACACACACACACACACACACACACTGACAGTTGAGGTTGAGGACTAAAGGATTTCCCATTGTCTATTCCATCTGTGGTTGTCATGGTTTAAAGGGGTGGTTGTTACTGTTTGTTGAGTTTAAATGGGGGTTTGTGTCCATCCATTTGGGGAGTAAAGAAGGTTTCCAGGTATTTTCCCACTTTGATAGAGGTTTTTTTGAATGTGTAAAGTGTGTAGTTGTTAGGCTGTGATGTTGGGGTAATAGAGGGTCTTTGGTGTGTTAGATGCCCCCCGACATGCTTCCCCTGCTGTCCCAGTGTCATTCCAGAGGTGTTGGTATCATTTCCTGGGGTGTCATAGTGGACTTGGTGACCCTCCAGACACGGATTTGGGTTTCCCCCTTAACGAGTATATGTTCCCCATAGACTATAATGGGGTTCGAAACCCGTTCGAACACACGAACATTGAGCAGCTGTTCGAATCGAATTTCGAACCTCGAACATTTTAGTGTTCGCTCATCTCTAATAATAATTGTTCTTGTATATAATAATAATTATTCTGGTATATAATAATAATTGTTCTCATATATAATAATAATTGTTCTGGTCTATAATAATAATTGTTCTCATATATAATAGTAATTGTTCTCATATATAATAATAATTGCTCCTTTCAACAAACACAAATTCTATTGATCACCGCACTTTATTATCAGTAGAATAGATCGCGGCAGCCATCTTTAGAGACGTAACTGACCATCACACTAGTCTTCACCATGACTCTCCAAATAATGGACAAGAGTTTCTTTACAAAGGCGTCTGGAGGGCTGTCTATTCCTTAGATGCATCTTGGTGACCCTTCTGGATTTCGGGAGGACATGGGAATGTAAAGTGATGGCCACAGATGACAGGTGCATCCTTCAGTGAGGGCGGTGGATCTTATACGCTCCTTCTATAGATTCTCCAGGACCAGCTTTATGTCCTTGCTCTGGGATCTTCCATTTCCCCACAGGGGACGCTTCCTCCAGCCGATGCTTTACATTGGCTCTAATTCTGAAAAACAGATGAAATATCTCATTAGTCTTGATGGACGGCAGCTACTCGGCGAGCCGACCTATCCCTACATCTGAGAATGCCCCAACTATTAGAATATACGGAACAGTATTTATCCCATACGCTGAAACACATTCATACCTGAGCAATTAGCTCAGCAAAAAAAAAAAAAAAACCTTATGACGCTCCATAGTAAGAAAAATTAAAAAAAGCTATGCAAAGTTATTTATTTTTGCAGTTTAAATTTTTTAATATTGAAACAACAAAAACTTTACACATTTGTCAGTATCACACATGGCCACAGGTTTTCTGTGGTATTACAGCTCGGCTGCATACACTTCAGTTGAGCTAAAGTGCAGTACCACAGAGAACCTATGAATAAGTGTGGCGCTGTTTTCCAAAGAAAGCAGATTTGTTATTCTATGTCCGTATGCCAAGTCATCAAACATGACATCCACTGGAGATATTACACAACTACAAGTACTGAGAAGATGGCTCCATTCTAGCTATAGTACTGTACCAGAGATGCCACCTTCTGGGCTGGACAATGGTCCTTTAGTCCTTCCTCAGGCTGAATTGCAGTCCATGAAGTGTAGTGCCTGGATGGCTGATGTTGCTGTTCCATGTTCTTGTCATCTGTAGACACAACCCAAGGCTGACCTACCACCATAGGTAAACCCAGCGTTACACATGGAATAATATAACAGTAGCATCACCTAATCTACCCCATAAGGAAAGTGAGTGCCCAGATAGCTTACGTGGCTCCGTGGACAGCGCCATAAGATGGAACCTATAAAAGGCCAAACTAACGTATCCCCCATGTATTGTCCCAACTGCCTTGTCCCTTGTCCTGTCCCAACTAATAAAGCTCCTAGACCTGATCCTTGTCATCTTCTACGTCGTCTTTTGGTATCTCCACCGGCCAACTCCTGGACCCTGTCGTTGGCATCTTCTGTTTCTACCTCTGGTCACAACTCCAAGTGTCGCCTGTTCCATCCAAGGACTTCTCTTCTGGTCACTGCTCCTGGTGATCTTCTTCTTCCATTTGAGGTCTGCTTTGGCTGCTCCTCCTGGGTCAAATACAACTTTAATACTTCCATTGTGACAAATCCAGCAGTGCCATTCCCATGTCCCCAAGCCTGACTCTACCACTACTATATGACCAAATCCAGCTCTGCTATATGTATTGTGACCGTCATATTGTACATCACATCCAGTCACTGCTTCACACTCAGACAAACTCAGCTCAACCATAGACAACGCCAAACTCACCTCTGCTATACAGAGTTACTTATCTGGTGTCTTCTCTGACCTTGTCCATATCCCAATCCCGGCTGAGCTCACTGCCATAGCAAATACTGGAAATAGATAAGACCACTTACCCATATACTATAGGGCCAAGGTCTGTGGCCATGCCTGCACCTTTTATGCTTCCTCTGTTGTGAGATCTGGTCCAAACATGGCGGCTTATCATGGGTCATGTGACCTGACGTGCCCATCAGTGACCTCAATAGAAATACCGTATGCACATGTGTAGTGCTCTGCGTATTGTATCTCTGTGGAGGCGACTGAATGCGGTCTGTGATATAAGCCATACAATGAGTCCATGTTACAGTCCCCGGAGAGGATGAGGGATAGAAAAAGCTCAAAAAGAGTAAAAAAAAACTTTTGATAAAATATATAAAAACATAAAAATTCTAATCACTGCCGTAGTTCACATATCAAATAAGTAACCATTGACTTTGTGAACGGAAAAGTAAAAAAACTGTAAATTTTGGAAAGCCGGGAGTAAAAAACAAAAATGGCAAAAAGGAAAAATGCCGAATCCTCAAGAGGTTAATGTAAAAAGTAAGAAGTTCTGTGTCTCAGAGTGGGATGGGAAGAAAACAAAAGGAAAAAAAAAATATTGCTGACTACTTAAAGGGGTTGTGCTCACTCGGGCACCTTTTATTAGGCCTCTTTTGGGCACCATCTTTGGTCCTCACTCGGGCACCATTTATGTGGTACTCAATCGGGCATATTTTCTCTGGTCCTCACTCGGGCACCGTTTTCGGTCCTCACTCGGACACCTTTTATTAGGCCTCTTTTGGGCACCATCTTTGGTCCTCACTCGGGCACCTTTTTGGTCCACACTCGGGCACCATTTATGTGGTACTCAATCAGGCATCATTTTGTTGGTCCTCACTCAGGCACCTTTTTGGTCGTCACTCAGGCAGATTTTATTAGGCCTCTTTTGGGCACCATCTTTGGTCCTCACTCGGGTACCTTTTTGGTCCTCACTCGGGCACCATTTATGTGGTACTCAGTCAGGCATCATTTCTCTGGTCCTCACTCAGGCACCTTTTATTAGGCCTCTTTTGGGCACCATCTTTGGTCCTCACTCGGGCACCATTTATGTGGTACTCAATCGGGCATATTTTCTCTGGTCCTCACTCGGGCACCGTTTTCGGTCCTCACTCGGGCACCTTTTATTAGGCCTCTTTTGGGCACCATCTTTGGTCCTCACTCGGACACCTTTTTGGTCCTCACTCGGGCACCATTTATGTGGTACTCAATCGGGCATCATTTCTCTGGTCCTCACTCGGGCATCGTTTATGGTCCTCACTCGGGCACCTTTTATTAGGCCTCTTTTGGGCACCATCTTTGGTCCTCACTCGGGCACCTTTTTGGTCCTCACTCGGGCACCATTTATGTGGTACTCAATCGGGCATCATTTCTCTGGTCCTCACTCGGGCATTGTTTTCGGTCCTCACTCGGGCACCTTTTATTAGGCCTCTTTTGGGCACCATCTTTGGTCCTCACTCGGGCACCTTTTTGGTCCTCACTCGGGCACCATTTATGTGGTACTCAATTGGGCATCATTTCTCTGGTCCTCACTCGGGCACCGTTTTCGGTCCTCACTCGGGCATCTTTTATTAGGCCTCTATTAGGCACCATCTTTGGTCCTCACTCGGGCACCTTTTTGGTCCTCACTCGGGCAACATTTATGTGGTACTCAATCGGACATCATTTCTCTGGTCCTCACTCGGGCACCGTTTTCGGTCCTCACTCGGGCATCTTTTATTAGGCCTCTATTAGGCACCATCTTTGGTCCTCACTCGGGCACCTTTTTGGTCCTCACTCGGGCAACATTTATGTGGTACTCAATCGGACATCATTTCTCTGGTCCTCACTCGGGCACCGTTTTCGGTCCTCACTCGGGCACCTTTTATTAGACCTCTTTTGGGCACCATCTTTGGTCCTCACTCAGGCACCTTTTTGGTCCTCACTCGGGCACCATTTATGTGGTACTCAATTGGGCATCATTTCTCTGGTCCTCACTTGGGCACCGTTTTTGGTCCTCACTCGGGCACCTTTTATTAGGTCTCTTTTGGGCACCATCTTTGGTCCTCACTCGGGCACCTTTTTGGTCCTCACTCGGGCACCTTTTATTAGGCCTCTTTTGGACACCTTCTTTGGTCCTCACTCGGGCACCTTTTTGGTCCTCACTCGGGCACCATTTATGTGGTACTTAATTGGGCATCATTTCTCGGGTACTCACTCGGGCACCATTTTCAGTCCTCACTCGGGCACCTTTTATTAGGCCTCTTTTGGGTACCATCTTTGGTCCTCACTCGGGCACCATTTATGTGGTACTCAATTGGGCATCATTTCTCTGGTCCTCACTCGGGCACTGTTTTCGGTCCTCAGTCGGGCACCTTTTTATTAGGCCTCTTTTGGGCACCATCTTTGGTCCTCACTCGGGCACCTTTTTGGTCCTCACTTGGGCACCATTCATGTGGTACTCAATCGGGCATCATTTCTATGGTCCTCACTCGGGCACCGTTTTCGGTCCTCACTCGGGTACCTTTTATTAGGCCTCTTTTGGGCACCATCTTTGGTCCTCACTCAGGCACCTTTTTGGTCCTCACTCGGGCACCATTTATGTGGTACTCAATTGGGCATCATTTCTCTGGTCCTCACTTGGGCACCGTTTTTGGTCCTCACTCGGGCACCTTTTATTAGGTCTCTTTTGGGCACCATCTTTGGTCCTCACTCGGGCACCTTTTTGGTCCTCACTCGGGCACCTTTTATTAGGCCTCTTTTGGACACCTTCTTTGGTCCTCACTCGGGCACCTTTTTGGTCCTCACTCGGGCACCATTTATGTGGTACTTAATTGGGCATCATTTCTCGGGTACTCACTCGGGCACCATTTTCAGTCCTCACTCGGGCACCTTTTATTAGGCCTCTTTTGGGCACCATCTTTGGTCCTCACTCGGGCACCATTTATGTGGTACTCAATTGGGCATCATTTCTCTGGTCCTCACTCGGGCACCATTTTCAGTCCTCACTCGGGCACCTTTTATTAGGCCTCTTTTGGGCACCATCTTTGGTCCTAACTCGGGCATCTTTTTGGTCCTCACTCGGGCACCATTTATGTGGTACTCAATTGGGCATCATTTCTCTGGTCCTCACTCGGGCACCGTTTTCGTTCCTCACTCGGGCACCTTTTATTAGGCCTCTTTTGGGCACCATCTTTGGTCCTCACTCGGGCACCTTTTTGGTCCTCACTCGGGCACCATTTATGTGGTACTCAATTGGGCATCATTTCTCTGGTCCTCACTCGGGCACCGTTTTCGGTCCTCACTCGGGCACCTTTTATTAGGTCTCTTTTGGGCACCATCTTTGGTCCTCACTCGGGCACGTTTTTGGTCCTCACTCGGGCACCTTTTATTAGGCCTCTTTTGGGCACCATCTTTGGTCCTCACTCGGGCACCTTTTTGGTCCTCACTCGGGCACCATTTATGTGGTACTCAATTGGGCATCATTTCTCTGATCCTCACTCGGGCACCATTTTCAGTCCTCACTCGGGCACCTTTTATTAGGCCTCTTTTGGGCACCATCTTTGGTCCTCACTCGGGAACCTTTTATTAGGCCTCTTTTGGGCACCATCTTTGGTCCTCACTCGGGCACCTTTTTGGTCCTCACTCGGGCACCATTTATGTGGTACTCAATTGGGCATCATTTCTCTGGTCCTCACTCGGGCACCATTTTCAGTCCTCACTCGGGCACCTTTTATTAGGCCTCTTTTGGGCACCATCTTTGGTCCTCATTCGGGCACCTTTTTGGTCCTCACTCGGGCACCATTTATGTGGCACTCAATCGGGCATCATTTCTCTGGTCCTCACTCTTGCACCGTTTTCGGTCCTCACTCGGGCACCTTTTATTAGGCCTCTTTTGGGCACCATCTTTGGTCCTCACTCGGGCACCTTTTTGGTCCTCACTCGGGCACCATTTATGTGGTACTTAATCGGGCATCATTTCTCTGGTCCTCACTCTTGCACCGTTTTCGGTCCTCACTCGGGCACCTTTTATTAGGCCTCTTTTGGGCACCATCTTTGGTCCTCACTCGGGCACCTTTTTGGTCCTCACTCGGGCACCATTTATGTGGTACTCAATTGGGCATCATTTCTCTGGTCCTCACTCGGGCACCGTTTTCGTTCCTCACTCGGGCACCTTTTATTAGGCCTCTTTTGGGCACCATCTTTGGTCCTCACTCGGGCACCTTTTTGGTCCTCACTCGGGCACCATTTATGTGGTACTCAATTGGGCATCATTTCTCTGGTCCTCACTCGGGCACTGTTTTCGGTCCTCACTCGGGCACCTTTTATTAGGCCTCTTTTGGGCACCATCTTTGGTACTCACTCGGGCACCTTTTTGGTCCTCACTCGGGCACCATTTATGTGGTACTCAATTGGGCATCATTTCTCTGGTCCTCACTCGGGCACCGTTTTCGGTCCTCACTCAGGCACCTTTTATTAGGCCTCTATTGGGCACCATCTTTGGTCCTCACTCGGGAACATTTTTGGTCCTCACTCGGGCACCATTTATGTGGTACTCAATCGGGCATCATTTCTCTGGTCCTCACTCGGGCATCGTTTATAGTCCTCACTCGGGCACCTTTTATTAGGCCTCTTTTCGGCACCATCTTTGGTCCTCACTCGGGCACCTTTTTGGTCCTCACTCAGGCACCATTTATGTGGTAATCAATTGGGCATCATTTCTCTTGTCCTCACTCGGGCACTGTTTTCGGTCCTCACTCGGGCATCTTTTATTAGGCCTCTTTTGGGCACCATCTTTGGTCCTCACTCGGGCACCTTTTTGGTCCTCACTCGGGCACCATTTATGTGGTACTCAATCGGGCATCATTTCTCTGGTCCTCACTCGGGCACTGTTTTCGGTCCTCACTCAGGCACCTTTTACTAGGCCTCTTTTGGGCACCATCTTTGGTCCTCACTCGGGCACCTTTTTGGTCCTCACTCGGGCACCATTTATGTTGTACTCAATTGGGCATCATTTCTCTGGTCCTCACTCGGGCACCGTTTTCGTTCCTCACTCGGGCACCTTTTATTAGGCCTCTTTTGGGCACCATCTTTGGTCCTCACTCGGGCACCTTTTTGGTCCTCACTCGGGCACCATTTATGTGGTACTCAATTGGGCATCATTTCTCTGGTCCTCACTCGGGCACTGTTTTCGGTCCTCACTCGGGCACCTTTTATTAGGCCTCTTTTGGGCACCATCTTTGGTCCTCACTTGGGCACCTTTTTGGTCCTCACTCGGGCACCTTTTATTAGGCCTCTTTTGGGCACCATCTTTGGTCCTCACTCGGACACCTTTTTGGTCCTCACTCGGGCACCATTTATGTGGTACTCAATCGGGCATCATTTCTCTGGTCCTCATTCGGGCACCATTTATTAGGCCTCTTTTGGGCACCATTTTTATGGACTTTTCTTTTTTGCCCTTTTAGGGTTCCAATTTTTTGACCCTTTAAAGTCTCAATTTGTTTTGCCTCTCTAGGGCACCATCCTTTTTAGGCCTCTTTGGACATCATGTATCTTTGACCTTTCTATCCTCCATATTCGGGTATATTTTTTTTTTCAACAATAACTTTTATAAGGGCTAGTTCACACGGGGTCTTTTGACAGCGGAAATTGATGTGGAATCTGCCTCAAAATCCGCTGCCAAAATTGTCTCCTATTGAGTAGCTAGTAGCGGAAAAATAAGCGAGCTGTCGTTGGCGAGGCTCCAGCCCATTCGTTTGGGCCTAATCTGGAGCAGCCGCGACGGAATATGTAAACGCCGAACTCCGTGTGAACTAACCCTGAAAGTTTTAATATTAGGAGAGATAAACAGTTACAAAATAATTACAACATTGTGAAAGTTTCTCCAGTAACAAATGATAAATTGAGAGACAGAGAGAGACAACAGACTAGAGAAGATGACAAGAAGGATGTCGCTGGCGTGTAGTGGAGGAGACGCTGGGCCGTATGGGTCGCCAAGTCCCTCCAATCTGCTGGAGCTGCCACTAACTGGCGGGCATAGCTAAGGAGGGCCGAGTCACAAGACGAGAGGTAAGGCTCTGATTGTGGGGTAACAATGCTTGGCCTCTATCTGTCCTCTCCTTTCTGAGTCGCAGCGACAATGTAATGTAGTGTCCCCGCATGACTGTACTATAAGCCTCCTACAGAACAGCACCTGAAGCCGCGGACTCCCCATTCTCCATAAAGTAGTCAGGGGCACCCGTACTGTAGTTTAGGGAGTGGGTGATGTAAGTAGAGCCTCATTGAGGTGCCAATGGCAGCGTCTAGTTAGGACTGGGACAGGGGGCAGAGATATAGTCACCGGGGCATGATAGGACCGAGGGACTGAGCTCTACCTCAGTAAGCAGCGGAGGGCTGGTGCATTGCAAAATAAATAATCCGTTTTAGTGTGCGCGTTATGGGGGTGGGAAAAAATCGTATGAGTCCATAGGCGGGGGGGCTCAGCACCCGTGATAATGGTGAATCCAGTTGGGGGGGCACGTTATGTTTTCATGTTAAAAATAGTCAATAAAGTTATAGTAAACAGTCACCTACCTCTTGTCACTTGGTTGGTCACATACCTGTAGGAGGACAACCAGAGGTGCAGCTTTCGGCTCCTGCCCCCACTGCAGTATCTGTAATGGAGACCAGATCAGCCTTGGGCCATATAACATTTTTGGAAGCTTCTCCAGGTTAATACTTGATGGGATATAATATATACACATTGGACCATATTCACATTGTGCTCCTGTTTACCCTTTTATTACCTTTGGATCGCTCAATGGACAGCTATAGAGGTTCATATATCATATGTCACATATTAGTATTGGACTATATTCATACTTGGTCCTGTTTTGGTGCTGTTTTCTCCCTTTTTCGGGTCTGTGTACATCAATATAAATTCACATATACATTTATTGCTATTTCTCTCTGTCTTGTGTTGATTATGATAATTTATTGCTATTTCTCTCTGTCTTGTGTTGATTATGATATGGTGTATGATGTTGGATATATACAGCAGCAATCTCCATATACTGCTCAGTGACCTCCCCATGCTCTCATATACATGGCCCTCCATATACAGGGATATACCTCCCAATTATCCAGGATTCAGGGAGAACGTCCGGAGGTCTATTCTGGCTACATCTCCTCTGCGTCCTCTGGGGGGCGTAGTAAGGGGCACATTACAATGTGAGGGACATATTAAGGGGGATACTAACCTGTGCGGGGGCCACATTGAAGGGAACATTAAACTGTGGGGGCCACTATGAGGAGGGCATTATACTACGGGGGCTACAAGGGGGACACTATACTATATGGAGGCCATAAGAGGGCATGATGTCATGTCAGGGCTACCAAAGGGACATTGGCTGGAGGCCGGCCTTACCATACCGAAATACACCAACAACACCCCCTAATATACACTGATATATAATAGCTCCTTCTATAGAGTAACAATTCACATATTAAATGATTTATTGTCACATGTCCTCATATACATGACCACCAGGGGGCATATCTGTAGAGAGAGTGTAACATCATACAGGCCCCCAAACCTGCAGGGGGCCTCTGTCTTGTATTAAGAAACAAATCCTTGTAAATATAGATCACCACTGAGCCGCTGCAGATTTTACATTGGGGCCCCGGAGCTTAAAGCGACTACATTTATACCATCAATATTCACCTACAAACAGCCATATACAATATCAGACACATCCCCCGTATACAGGAACATGTCACCATATATACAATGACAGATACTTGCCACTAAATACAGTGATATCCACATGTCCTTGTGTGTAGTGAAAATCAGATACATATATATATATATATATATATATATATATATATATATATATATATATATATATATATATACGTCCCCATATACAGTGTCAGTGCGA